>NW_026884783.1:0-59130 GCF_032173495.1 Musca vetustissima | reverse complement strand
ACATTAAATCGGGTTAATATATATATGGGAGCTATATCTAAATCTGAACCGATTTTTCCCAATTTCAATAGGGTTCGTCCTTGGGCCAAACAAATGAGCTGTGCCAAATTTCATCCAATTCGGATCATAAATGCGACCTGTACTTTGCTCACAAAAATACATGGACAGACAGACGGACAGACGGACGGACATACATAAATCGACTTAGAAACTGATTCTATGCATATTCTCAAAAGGAACCATGGGTCTATCTCGATTATTTTTGCCTGTTACAAACATATGCACAAAGACATAATACCCTGTACCACAGTGTGGTGAAGGGTATAAAAAATCGGGAATTCCCAACCCTAGATACAGTTCATTCTTTGGGAAAAATTAAAGTCCAATATCAAGAAAACCAAATGCAAAATCGACAGAAAAATCATTTTAAATTATTCTCTATATTCTTTTTTAAAAGAATCAAAAATAATTTTGATGGCAGAATACGAAGCGATTTAAATAATTTGGACTGTATACACAAATTAGTACTGTATACAAAATTACACTCTTCTCTATATTTAAAAGCTCATAACTTTACCAACATTTTGAATTTTTTGATTTTTCTTTTGATATGTGTCGTCCATAAGCAGGTCTTGACATATAAATCCAAATAATATATATCTACTAGCTGCATATTAAATATAAGCTCTAAGACATTTTGTTGCCTGTGGGCAAGATTGGGCAACAAGGGTTATCCCTTCACTGGTGAGGGGATTCGAAGTTGACTTAAATGCAGAACAATATCAAAAAATTGTCAATTTGAATGACAAATTTCTAAAATGCAGAAAATAAGAGCGCTTTGCATAACGTGGACCTATATAGCCTATATTCGAAGTTGACCTGGCTGCAAATAATACTCCACTTTATGCAAAATTTCAGCAACCTTTCTCAAATATTTCGGAATATAGAGTTATTACAACAGACTAACGGACATTTAATTTTTGCACCCATCTCAAAAGATTACAACAGACGAACGGATAATAAAGCGTCATAGATTTTTTTCTCTGAAAGGGCTGTAAAGAAATCTTTCGGTGGCTTACAACTGGAATGAAAACATTACTGTGTAAAAGGTATTTTTAAAAAATCTGGAATGTGCCAAAAATTTATTCAATAGAATTTTAAAGAAAATTGGAAGTTGGAAGCTGTCAAAATAATTTATGTTAATATACCAGTCATTTAAAAATCGTCGAAATTTGCAATAGAGAATGGGTGAGGTATTCTTAAAACATAGAATAAACATGCGAAAGTAACAACTCGTCATATCCCATTGTTTTGTTTTGACATGTTACGGGTTAACTTTTTTCATATCCACTCTACTATTTAATTGCAACAACAATTAGCTCATCAATGTTCATATGTATGTGTATTTGGGTAATTGTTTCCTAATATTCTAGTTCACTCAACTTTTGATTGGGATATAATTTTCAAACTTTATTCATTGTTCTTGCTTAGAGGCAAAGAATGAATGTGATATTTTAATTTTGCAATTTTAATATAACAAATTCCCGTTTTTATACACCGTGGTACAGGGTATTATGTCTTTGTGCATATGTTTGTAACAGGCAAAAGGAATCGAGATAGACCTATGGTTCCTTTTGAGAAAATGCATAGAATCACTTTCTGTCCGTCCGTCCATGTATTTTTGTTAACAAAGTACAGGTCGCATTCATGATGCGATTTGGATGAAATTTGGCACAGTTCACTTATATGGCCCAAGGACGAACCCTATTGCAATAGGAGAAAATCGGTTCAGATTTAGATATAGCTCCCATATATAGTTTCGTCCGATTTTATGTACATGATGCACCAAACTCCCAATATTTGTCCGATTGGGACAAAATTTTGCACAGCGCACTGAATCAGGTCCATGCTTATGTGTTTTGTTGGATTTGTTGTTGTTTTGTTCAGATTTAGATATAGCTCACATATATAGATTCGTCCGATTTTTTTGTGAATGATACACCAAACTCCCAAAATATTTGTCGGATTAGGACAAAATTTCGCACAGAGTACTGATTTAGGTCCAGATTGATGTCTGAAAAATTTTGTTAAAATCGGATCAGATTTAGATATAGCTCCCATATAAAACTCTCAATATTTGTCCAATTGAGACAAAATGTTGCACAGAGTACTGATCCATATTCAGATTGATGTCTGCGAAGGTTTTTTTTTAATCGGTTCAGATTTATATATAGCTCCTATTGCATAGCGAGTGCTATTGACAAAAAAAATGATGCGTGATAAAGTTTGTTGAAATCGGTTCAGATTTTGATATAGGACTTATATATATATTCGTTTTATGTAAATGGTGGTTACACGAAATTTGGCAGAGGGTATTACATTGAATATAGTGATTACAAAAAACAAATGGTGTATTCAGCGGTTACTCAATTAGGTCCATGTGTTTATATATAGCTCCCATACCTAATTTGACTCGATTTTGCCCGATTGCATTTCAATGGTCCTCCAAAGATTCTATGACCGTTCTATCTACAGGATATTTTACATATTAACATATCTTTGAACTTTCCTTACTGGTTTGTTTTCGATTTGCACAAAGTTTGGCACATCGTACTGAATTAAGTGCAGAATTATGTGTGTTAAGTTTCGAAATGTGGCATAGCGTACTGAAGTGAGCCTAGAATGATGTGTGTCGTGAAATTCCGTTCAGATTTAGATATAACTACCACATCACATATTGTTTTGTCCAAAGTTTGGTGTATCGTACTGAAAATCGATTCAGATATAGCTCCCAAATGTATTTTCCTTCAATTTTATTTTCCAGAAAGATCACATATTCAAGTTTTTTTAAATTTTATGTCAATGTTATTTTTAAAAAGCGTAGTCTTTTGGGAGACATATGTAGAATATACCCATAGTGGTGAAGGGTATCATATAGTCGGCCCAGTCCGACTTTACAACTTTTCTTACTGTATTTTTTTTTTGGTCAGAATAAATGTCTATGCCGACTAATCCGTGTACTGTTAAAATCACGATAGAGCTCGTAATATTCCAGGCAATTAAACAGCATTCATATGAATTTGAATGCCTATCATTTGTTTAACTTTTTTGGATTTATCAAAAAAATATTGTATTAGTAAATGTAAAACGTATGTCTCACTATGTTTTTGCAATAATTTTTAATTTAATTTTTCTTTAAAAAATGTTTAAAATTTATATAATAAATATTTTTAAATGTGACAATGAACTAAGAAAAAATATTGTCCTCATTTGGTGGCCATCTATTTATATTTTCATTCATTCATAAATACTTGATTTTTATACATATAGTACAACATGTCCAAAATAATACAAAACTTGAAATGATTTATGATTACAACACTAATGGAAATGCTGACACAAATTTTCTACACTTAAACTTGATGACGATGATGATTCTAACATAAGAACTAGGAAACACCCCAAACATTTGTGCCACAACATCAACACTTACAGTCCCTGATGGACTGACTAATGCTGATGCTGTGGCCACCATTTAATAAACGTTGTTGTGTTACACTATTAAATTGCTCAAAATAAACTACCAACTCACGGTGAAATAATTGTAAAACAACGACTAACAGGCCATATAGTCGAGGGAGTGTGAAAAGTAGCATTGCATTCTGGACACACTAAAAAAAACAATTTTTGGCCACACATGTGTCAACATTTATTCACATCACTTTGCTGGAACACGCTGTAATTGCACATGAAGATATTGTCCAACGCAATGTCGACATTTACAACCATCAACTGACAAGAAACACACACACACAACCGGACCATGACTTGGAGTTTCACGCTTAAAAACACACACACAAACATATGTATCTACGTAGAAGGCAACAACTCTGCATTAAAAGAGAGTAATGCGAGCAAAGTGATGTTGCAACCACGTTAGTTGCTGCTGATGTGACGGCTGCGAGAAGGTCTGCAGGCAAATATATGGACTCAACTAAACGTTTTGCTCATCACTGTAATAGTACCATAAATTTTCACCGAAAAACATCAACAATAATTGAAAACAACACCAGAACGAGAATGGTTCAGGACAGAAGACGACCAGGATGATGTTGATGAAGCTGACGATTATTTGTTTGGTTTCGTTGATGTGAAAGTGTTTGTGAAACATGGAAGCTACAAACGGTGGGCCAGATCTGAGTAAAGAGACCAATGGTCAGTCCAAATAACCTTCACCTCTATAAATCTTTCATTTAAATACGGAATGCGTTATCTTTTCGCATTTCTTTTCTGGACAACACAACAAATCTCCTTTGGACATCATAGAATACACCTATCAGAAGGAGTTCCTTAAAAAACCGCTCACACATACAATGGGTTGAACATGAAATATGTTAACAACAACATTGGATATAAATTGTTCTTGCTGATGCAACGACCAGATGACAGTTACAGTTTTCATAGCATCATCGCAGTGGAACAAACTGAAAAATCAGAAAACAATGACAAATCTTTATTTACCCACACCCGTACACATTATTTTTCCTTTGTAAATTTGTTTCACGCAGATAGTGGTAACATCGTATATCCGAAAAAACGAACCTAATAAAACTGGGCATAATCGTCAGCAACAGACATCAACAGGAGTTGTTTCACAAAAAAAGCTGGAGGAATGCTTTGTATGAGACATTCTGTGGACATAACGCAAACAAATGATTAAATCGACATATATCATGCATATCATGTAATAGACGTATTTTACACTTTTACAGGAATAAAATAAATAAAATTGGAGTAGAATTTAGTTTAATCTGCAGATCCAATTAGTTGTTTCCCTCTGTGTGTTTATTTGTGTAAAAGCAAAATGCAACAAAATCGATCATGAATCACATACTACAAAAATATTTATTTTTGTTTTAAAAAAATATTTATAAATTTCTAGTAGTTTTAGCAGTTTTTGACACATTTTCACCTTTATTATGCCATTCACCAAGTTTGCTTTAAATCGATTAGTCCCATTCTACACAAACGACTCTAAATCTGCTGAAATGAAATGAAATTTAGCATAACTTGCAGAAATGCATGTGTAGAGTAACTTCGGGTAATGTGGACCACCATTTTCTTTTTTTGATATTGTGGGCGTAACAAAGGTAAAAAATAAAAACAAATTGTTTTCACAGCATGGTAGATTTGTTGGCTAATTATATTCTAGGTCAATAATTATATTTATTTGTCCATAAAAATGTTATTGCATTATATTTCAAAAAACTCTAAACTGCAAATAAAAATAACTTGGCGGGTAATGTGGACCAGTATGTGTGGGTAATGAGGATCAGTAAGTTAAAGGTAGGTTGTGGATTAATTGTGATAAATTTCAATTTATTGCACTCTTGGGTAACAATGAATGCAAAAATATATGGGTCCATGCTTTGGAATAGCCCCCATTTAAGGGTACCACCCCATTTGCGGTATTTTGAAGGTCCTTGCTTCATTATCCAACCGAGGCACCTATAATTTCGGATATCGAGTTTTCAGAGGATAGAGTACCTCCTCGCATATTAAATGCGCCCTTGTTTCGAACTCCTCCTCATGAAAATGTCCCACTTTTTTATAGTGGTCCACATTACCCGACATTGAATATTTTTATTTAAAAATAATTATCGGCTTCAAAAATGAATAAAAATTTAAAAATAACCGAAAGTAATTACAGATAAACGTGTATTTTTGTTAAAGAAAACAAGAAAACCACATAACCTCTTTATATTCGAGAAAAACAAAATGTTCGACTATTTTACAAAATCGTTCGACTATTGTGCTAAAAAATTTTCAAATCACACTTTTACAATCAGAGCTACATTTTCACCTACTAAATTTTCAACATTGCAATTATTTATTAAAAACCAAGTTTGATGTTTGTTCTTACTAATTAGGAAAACATATATCAAGGCGGCATTGGCATATTTCAAGCATTTTCTTAGATATGGGGGGTGGTCCACATTTGACGCATGGTCCACATTACCAGAAGTTACTCTATGGGTTGATGTTATATGGTCACTCACATATTTAAGTTTGTTTAACTTAATATGTAGAATATACCCAAAGTGGTAAAGGGTATCATATAGTCGGCCCAGCCCGACGTTACTACATTCCTTACTGGTTTTGTATATTAAGGTAAATTTTCGAATCATTATTGGAGGACCATAGGGGAAAATATATTCTTTAATGTTTATAGTAAAATACGGCTTTTTATCAGTAATAGGACATTGAAGGGGGCAAAGTAAGTACATAAGGGGACCCTCCCATTCTCGGTTTCAAAAAAATTAAAATTGTATTTTGATTTAATTCGTATCTACACTAATTCAAGGATGTCCCTATGAAATTTCAAGAGAAAATCTCAACAACTCTTGGGCTTCACAAACTTTAAAGGCATTTTTCTCCAAACAGCGTTTTTGCGAATGGCGGGCGGGGTGGCGTAGGGGATGAAAGATACCAAGCAACGGCTCTAATTGGCTTTAACATGGCGAAGTCCAGGCTTATCTTGGTTCCTCTTTCATCTCAATTGTGGACTCTATAAAAAACTATAAAAAAATGGGTTGAGGCGTCGGGTTAGTTGCCGACTCTCAGAAAATCCAACCTACTATGAAAAAGCAAAGAAAAAGAAAACCAAACCCCCCTAATGTTGACGACCCCCGCAAACGTATAAAGGACCACGATCTGCGATTCTGCAGACGTTGTACAGAACAGGCCGCTTTGGCGGATGTACTCAAGAAGTATAAAGCCGATATTATTGCCTTACAGGAAATGCGATGGAAAGGAACTGGCGTAAGTAAATCAGATGATTACGGATTTATGGTTAATAGGAGAATAAAAGACATCATCCAGATTCACTCCAGTAGATGAGTCTCATTTGCGCCCATACTCTGACCGAAAATAAAGATGAACAGGCCAATGACATATTTTACGAGCGCTTAGAAACAGCATATGACCGTTGCCCTGGCCATGACATTAAAATTCTGCTAGGAGATTTTAATGCAAAAATCGGAAGGGAAAATATATTTGGCCCCACCGTCGGAAAATTCAGCCTCCATGAAGAAACATCAGACAACGGCATGTGGTTGATTGACTTCGCGACATCAAAAAACATGGTAGTTAGCAGCACCAGATTCAAGCTGCAAACACAACAGATAGCAGAAGCCAACTCCGCTCAACTTACCCAACTGTTTGACGATAATAATGTCCCGATAATAATATAGAAGCACAATGGAAGAGAATTGCCCACTCCCTACAAACTGCAGCAAAAGCAACACTTGGGTACCAAAGACCACCATTAAGAAAACCGTGGTACGATCAGGAGTGTCGTAATGCTACTAATATGAAAAACGCAGCGTATTGGGCAACCCTGCGGACAGTAGCAACACGTAATGCGATGGAGACTGACTGACTGAAGCCAATGGTCAATAACATTATTGGACCATACCAATGTGGCTTCAGACCTGGCAAATCCACCATTGACCAGATTTTCACTCTGCGCCAAATTTTGGAAAAAATCCACGAAAAACACATCGACATATTCGTCGACTATAAAGCCGCATTCGACAGCCCTATCCGTTCAGAGGTGTATAAAACTATGTCTGCGTTAGGCATTACTGCAAAATTAATTCGGCTATGCAGGATAACTTTAACTGGCACAAGGTAAGCAGTTAAAGTCGGAAAGGACCACTCGGGACCATAGTAGCCAACCGATGCTACTATGGTCTGAGCAAACAACTCAAAAGCAAGGCCACCTCCCGCCAGACCAAACTCACACTCTACAAGACGCTAATACTACCCGTGCTGTTATACGGATCTGAAGCATGGTACTTACTCAAGCAGATGAGGCAGCTCTTGGAGTGCTTGAGAGAAAAATTATCCGAAAGGTTTATGGGCCGATTTGCGTCGACGGTGAATATCGCCGTCGAATGAACCATGAGTTGTTCCAGCTATTCTCGGACATCGACATTGTTAGACGTATTGAGCTGCAGCGACTGCGTTGGCTAGGTCATGTTGTGAGAATGGATGAAGATGCCCCAGCCCAGAAGCCATATAAAAGTGAACTTGGTTTGTGGTAAAAATAGGTGATTTTCCAAAAAAACAAAATTTAAAGGTCCCCCATTTTGTTGATTTTTGAGAAAAGCCAATAATCCTAGTTCATAAGAGAGCCAGACATGTAACCTTTCAACATGTTAATATATATAGGTTCGTCTGATTTTATGTAAATGCTGCACCAAACTCCAAAGGTTATTCCGATTAACCCTTTCAGTGTCAAAAAAAATTTTTGTCGGAATAAAAATCTAATTTTGTACTTAAAATCGTATGAAGGCACAGAGTTTAGAAAAAAAAGCAATTCTTATTTTAACCCTCGGACAGTTTTGTCTGTCTTTCAGCAAAAACAAAGACATCAATTGTAACGGTACATAGGATAACCGAAAATTTGCAAAGGAAGAGAGTAATTTTAAATGTCGAATATATTCGACAAAAACACTGAAAGGGTTAAGACCAAATTTTGAATTAAATACATTTTGACGTAAGCAAAGTTTTGTTGAAATCGATTCTTATTTTGATATAGCTCTCATATAAATGTTCGTCCGATTTTATGTAATTGGTGCACTAAACTTCCAATGTTTATGAGCTAATTTAGAATATGTTGCCACACTAACTGAAATAACTCATATGTTCCTGTATTCCGTACATTGATGTATGATACGTTGTTGTTTCCTGTAAGTATGTTTGTTGACACATTGTCCTACGAAATATTCATGGCCAACATACATTCGCACGAAAAGGTTTGGGTGCTGCAGTTGCAGCAGATTTGGCCAAAATGGTTAACAACATGTTAAAGCATTTGCGGTATTCGGTGATGTTAGTATAACACTACGAGAGCGAGCAAGGGGCCTTTATGCATGATATTATAACATTTTAAGGTTTGTTAAGATGAGACGTTTTAACACATATCGGCGTCATTTGTAACTGTTTGGTATCACATTTTATACAAAATCTACTGCCAATTATGCCAAAGAACCATAATAAATCAAACTAATTTGGTTTTCTAAAAATACGTTCATGTTTATGGAACACACTTTTTTCAATGAGTTATTTTACTTTTTTTAATTTTTTTACTAATCGTAAAAAATCACAGTCTATTCGATTTGTAAATGTGGTTCGGTCCCGCAAAGTAGCGAAAATCGGGTAATACGGTTTTAATATTAACCTTTATAAAGAAATGTCAATTATATTGACATATGTGATCGAAACGGTCAAATTGCCTAAATTCGGAATAATCATACCTATACCAATGACATGTTAAAATCAAAATATGACAGATATATTGATTTTGATAGTTTTTAATCGTTATTAAACCTCAGAGGCATCTAAAATGACAGTAATATCCGTTGCCGTTAACATCTTATGGTGTTTTTACACGATATGTATTTTACATATGTGCTGTCACTTTATTTACATATGAAATCGAACTCCTCATGTGAAACATACGGAAATTTCAATGTGTAAAAACGATATGCAATTACATATGTATTTTTTTCCGAATAGGACGCGTTCTATTTTCGTATGTGAAACATAAGGAAATCAGCTGTTTGAATGAAACACATTGTTGGAAGAAAATATTTCAATTGCAAGTCAAATGAAAAGGCAACAATTACAAATTATTATTTGGTTTGTAGGTGTTTAATAAAAAATGATGTTGATTTAAGAAAAAATAAAAGCGTTTTTTTTTTTTTGTTTATAGGTTATGTCATATGTAAAATACATATGCCGATTTGAAAACAAAAAATAAAAATTTTGTGTACGGTGCTAATTTTGACACACATAAGGAATTACATATGAATGCAATAAGTGACAACACATATGTAAAATACATATCGTGTAAAAACAACATTACTAAATATGTTCAGTACAATACATATGCCCAACAATGTGGCCTCAAATAGGCCTCTTTTAATTCAGTAAATATATACTTCAATTCCACTCCTGTATTTTCCAACGCATTCACAAACATGCTTGTTATGTTCCATTTTGGCCATCAAGTTACATTCGCAGTGACAGACCGCAAAATGCATCATCACCAACATGAGCGATGAGTGTTTACGTTGATGTGTAAATTTTTGGACATCTTTATGGTGTTATGGTTGATGTGCGTCCATACAGATTTGAATGCAAATTCTAAAAATTAGGAAATTTTTAAATATATTACATTTGCAAAATAGTTTCATAAATAACGTTTAAGACTCTCGCAATGACATCGGTGAGTTATATTGTACTTAACATTCACATCAGAGTAGGCATTTGAAAACTAATTACAAACTTTAAGATCGGTACAGATCTACATTTTTAAAATACCGCCAAAGCGTTTCAATCAAATTGACATAAAACGGCATTTAAATTAAAACTTTTTGCCGGGTTATTTGGATTTATTTGGCATATATGTAACGTAATTCCCAGTTCCGATCTACTGGATTTAATAAATCCGGTACAATGTAAACGTACTATAAAAATCTAGTTTCATGCAAATTTGGAAACCATATTTTAAATAATTGTCTATATGTTATCCTTTCCTTTCTAGCGAATGTGAGAGTGGCCCATTAGCTCAAGAATCCAATTTCACATTTTTGCTGTATCACATATTAAGTAGCAAGTATTTTGTATTTTAGCCCTGATTTAGATTAGGCAAGTTAACTTCCGGCAGTTCTTATGGTTGCCTTTCGAACTTGGTTAATGTGTCTGTCTATTAGAGGCAATTCGGATTCAAAATTATTTGTTTTTTGTCATTTTGTAAACGTTGTTTCTCTTATTTTTGTGGAAAATTGCCGGTACGAGCCATTTTTTCAATTGCTATTCAGTTATTGCAGTTATTAGGGATTTATTTATTTTTGTATGCCCTTCACCACACTGTGGTACAGGGTATTATGTCTTTGTGCATATGTTTGTAACAGGCAAAAATAATCAAGATAGACCAATGGTTCCTTTTGATAATCTGTATAGATCACTTTCTGAGTCGATTTATGCAGTACATGTCGCATTTATGATCCAAATTGGATCAAATTTGGCACAGCTCATTTGTTTGACCCAAGGACGAACCCTACTGAAATTGGGAAAAATCGGTGCAGATTTAGATATAGCTCCCATATGTATCTTCGTTCGCTTTAAGGTAAACGGTTTACCAAAGTCCCTTATATATCTTTCGATTTGCACAAAATTTGGCATAGCGTACTGAATTAAGTCTAGAATGATGTGCAATTATTTCTGTGCACGTTCTGTGCCTCAACGTACACTTATATGAAATCATTGCATAAAAATGATTCAATGTTAAATTTTCTGGAATACGCGATCAACTCTAAGTATCTAATAATGAGGTAAAAGAACTATTGCTTCTAAAGCTTATATTTATTGCATTAAAAACAATAGTCTTTCTGTATGGTTTCCGAAAATAACGACTGATTTTTAATTTTATATTCCTTGTGCAGCTAAATACAATAATTTTAAGTAGTGAGTGGAAAAAGTGCAAATATTCTGAGTTGTTATCTTAAATGTGCAAATATGTATTGTGCGCTTAAACGAAATAATACATAGTGCAGCTATGTACAAGTCAGCTATATCAAAACTACTCTAGGGGAGACTGGGCACATTCCGATTTAATATAATTGGTGCACCAAAGGACGAAAGTTTGTCCGATTGACACCAAATTTTGCACAGAGTACCGATATGAAATCATATTTTCGACAATTGTGGAGGCAAATTATGACAGTTAATATAGACTTGTTTCGATCGTGTTTACTCGTAGCTATAATAGGTGTCGAAAACAGGAAAACCCAACAAAAATGCCAGCAAAGCGAGGATAAAAGCCAGAATGGGCTGAATATAAAACACAATAAATCACTTTTGTTGTATTCAAATATAAGCGGTACATTAAAGAAACTCTGCACGATTGAAAATAAATTTCATATAGATTGACGACCGACATGTGTATACTTGATTGAAGTCGTTTCACCTGTAGATACAGATCAAATAAACTTAATTTCGCTCGATTTCATATCAATAGTCCTTCAAACATGTTACATCTGTTAGAATAAAAATCTTAGGAACATCTCTTGTAAATACCCAAAATGGTGAAGCGTATCATGTCTTTGAGCATATATGGGCACTTCCGCAAAAAGGTAAACCAAAGTCAAAGAATTTGTTTCTTTGATTGTGCTTAAATACGTAAAGTAAAGGCAAAAAATACAAAGAAAGACCAAATTTGTCATTTTTTCTTTTTGTTCTTACCATAAATACTATTTTAATGACTAAAAATGCAGACACTGCAGAAATAAAAACAGCAAAATCAACAATGTCGCGTGAGTTACGTCGCGTGAGTGACCGAGAAAAATCCTTCGCAAATAAAGGATGTCCCATATTTTTAAATTTTGAAAGTCCAATAATAATGCTTGGTATGCCTTATTCATGTAAAGAATATTAAAAGTTTAAAATATTCACACAATTCACAGAGTTTTCCCATTATTAGTAGCGATGTCTAAAGTCATCTATATTTTAAGTCGTGTTAGTGACTGTTTTTTTGTTGCTTTTATCTCAAAAGTTAAAAACTAGAGGCTCTCAATTTTTTTACCACTGATAGTACTCCTAAAGTTCTACAAAAAAGTATTAAGGGAGAATTGTAAAAAATTTTTATGTTTTAGATTTATTTAAGATTTAAAATTTGATTTTGCCTCCGAAAGTCGTGTAAGTGACTGCGGAAGTGCCCATATGTCAAGTCTTAGAATCACTTGTTGAGTCGATTTATGCATGTCTGATAGTTTAATATTATCAAAGTACTGGTCGCACTTAATATTAGAATGACAAGAAAAATTTGTGGTCTAATTAATTTAAAATGTGTGAGAATAGGTTCAGATTTGGATATATTTCCCAATATCATATAATAACAGGGTGATTTTTAAAAACGTTAGTAATTTAAACAAGTGAAAAAGCGTTAAGTTCGGCCGGGCCGAACTTTGGATACCCTCCACCATAGATATACTGACAGGTACTAGAAATGAAAATATAGGGAACATACAGAAAAGTGGATCTATATCGACATTTCTAAAAACGGATTATGTAAACCATAATACAAATTTCCGAATTTTTTAATGGATAATTATACCCTCAGCCTTATGGGTAATGAGGGTATATACACTTTAACACGGTGCAAATGTGCATTATCGAAATATTGGTTCTAGAACCCATGTTTCTTTGGACCAAATCCGTTTCAAAAAATTTAAATTTCATCCAAACTTTGGGCATCTTATTATTTCTTCGGTCCACTCCTACTGGAACCTTCACACAGGGGCTAGGTCTAAATTCGGGCTATAGTACATTATCGAACCTTACGTTCTACTTTTTATCTCGATATGCTCCGCAGGTGAAATGATTACATCAGAGTCTTAGAAACAAACTCAAAACGCGGAACAAATCAAATATCTATTTTAATATAAATAAAAAGGACTACCCCACAAAATGGGCGAATATTAATAATTTGTGGTAGGGAGATTTGTTACCATATACGACTATAAAATACCAAATTCCAGCGAATTCAGTTGAAAACCGCGCTCAAGAACCCCAAAATATCGAAAATGGGGGGTTACCCTTATATGGAGCCTACCCGAAAAAATGGACCTATATTCATAACTTTTTGTGGAGATACTTGGGACCTATTATGAACTCAAAATACTAAATTACAGCCTATTCGGTGGAAAAATACGATCAAAGCCCCCAAAATACTGAAATATTTATAATTTTTTGTGGAGACATTTAGTACCCAATGTACCAAATTTCAACGAATTCGGTTGAAAAACGCGCTCAAGAACCCCAAAATACCGAAAATTGGGGGGTACCCTTATATGGGAGCTATACCTAAACGTGAACCGATATATCCCATCTTCGAACTTGACCTGCCTGCAGATAAAAGACAACCCTATGCAAAATTTCAGCAACCTATCTCAATTCCTTCAGAAGATAGTGTGATTACAACAGACGGACGGACGGACATGGCTAGATCGTCTTAGAATTTTACCCTGATCAAGAATATATATACTTTACAGGGTCGGAAATGAATATTTCGATGAGTTACAAACGGAATGACAAAATTAATATACCCTCCATACTATAGTGGAGGGTATAAAGAGAAGATCATTTCATGCAAATGGCACCGCTACTGCGCTTCAAATGGTCCATCCGTTTAGTCCAATTTTGGAATACTCTTTCCAACATTTCGGCTTCTATATAAGTCCTTTGTTAGGCGTGTTGTGTGGTATGTTCCACCGTCGTCTTGAAACCACATGTCAAGCATGCATTTTGGGCAAAAAGTTGGGTATCATTTCAAGGTATCGCTAACCATGGGTGGGTTAATCTGACGATAAAATGGAAGAAACGTACGATGAACTTTCTTAAGGGAGCGCGCATTTTGATAATAAAATTCAATGATTTGCAAGCGTTGTTCTTTGTAATTAATAGACCAAACTAATTTTATTATAGACCAAACTGAAGATGTTAGACAGTGGAACAAAACACGAAACGTCCGGGAGTTGTTTAAACCATTGTTGCCAAATTATTCCTAAAAGTCACCCTTTATAAAAAAGATATTCAATATTATTTTGAAACATTATGGAATGAAATATATTTTGCATGAGCACATGTTACATATGCACAAATTATTGTAGAGTATTTTTTGAAACAAATCACGATATGTAGATGTGTACATACATATATTTATGAATTGTCCTTATTTCTGCTATAGTAATTGATTTGAGTCTTTTTATTTTTTGACCAAAAAGATAAACTAAAAATTATTATCAACCGTTGTGTGACTAAGAAAAATGTCAACACATTTCGAAAATGCACATCAATCAATGTCAACCGAAAGAAAAAAAAAACAAAACGAAAAATTATAAATAACCACAAGTGACAAGAGTGTCAATGAAAAATTGCACATTACGAAGAGAAACATGAATAACATGCGATCCGATAATTCCATTATGGAAGGGTGACCAGAATATCGATTCATACAATCACTTACTGGATTTAAGAATATTTCAAGTCATATCCATAAAAAAAACTAATGCCAATCATAATTTATAAACAAATTTTGCAACTGATGGCACATCAATAAGAACTTCAGATATTTAAAGTAAAGGGTGACATATTCGGAGTGGTATAAACATTCAGTCAATATTTGCAGATTTTTATGTTGCATAGCAATTTTAAATATTGTGCTCCGACGAGTAACGACTGACGACTTTTAAATATCAGCTTATATATTTTATTGACAATTTGTATCATCAAATTTGTTAATGAAAAAGGGATCAGTTATTCTACTGACTATGAGTACAGTGCATGGTTGATACGTAGTCGACCCGATCGATATGGAACTTCTACTCCCGCATTCTCAGTGTGAGCATTTGTAACAAAAAAGGAAATTACATATCTGACTTGAGATAAGTTCGTTCAAGAAATATTATTTTCTAATCCAACTGAAATTCCAAACATTTTATTTTCTATCAAACTAATTTATTTGCCTGTAGTGGAAAATTAACGGCATTATCCCTTTTATGTCAACAAGCACTGCGAAAAGATGAGGTGTCAATTTACCAACGGCAAACAGTTCAACAGCTTCACGCCAAGCCCATCTTGAAGCTAATGTCCGAAACATCTTTGCATTCCTGTACTTCAGCTCAACTCAACTTTCGCTGCAGCTAGGGTAACATTATTCGACAGCTTGTAAACGAAATGGGAAGGACGCAGGAGACAACAAAAGATATGCGTCAATTTGACAATTGCATTCGATTTGTCACTTTGATTTTATTAATGAACTCAGCCATCAAGTGTTGACGGCGAAAGTGTACTCGTAACTTCTGCCTGCCTGGCGTGATAACTCCCTGCCTTGTCCGCATTAATGCTGCATCGAACGACACTACGGAATCTTTGCAGCATATTTCTTTTCTTATTTATGATTATTTCGTTTATGGATTAAAGCTTTTCGTCTTGGATAATGCAAAATAGCATGCAGATGGCTGCGATGGATAGCTGGCTGTTTCGATGGATGATGGTTGGAGCGAATTAGCATTTTATGTTCGTTGTGTCTGGCTGTGCCTGGTGGACATATGGATGGCATCATTATTTCAGTGTTGCCTGAATATTGTCGTTGTCGTCTTCGCTGTCTATCTTTATAAATCATTGACATTATGAATCATGAACTGATGATTACCGGCCGATGAATGATGTTAAAAGCAATGGCATCGTTGCAGCCATCATTCGATGTACTATAGTTTTTCGATTTCTGCATAATTCCTATACATTCACTTTATTTATAAATACAACTACATGTTTGTATCTTTCAATTTCAGCCACTCTCTGTCGTACATTTAGTCACTCTTCTGGATCATGCATTCATTCATTCGGATTTAGACAATTTTGATGAATTATCTGCAAAATCACTTTGGCGCTATAGCACGAAGCAAAAAAGAGACCAACATGAAATTGTTTTTAAGACACTTTTAAAATTGCATCGACATCCGCTGTGAAAATTGCGTGTGTGCAACGAATGATTGAACAAACATTAGATTGATTAGTTCGTTTTGCCAATTGAACAGAGATGAATAGCATCTGGGCTAAGATCCAGTGACATATTCAAAAAGCTGATTGTTGTGCAGTAAGTTAAAATGTGATCAATTTATTGCATATTAAGGTAGGGGCGAGTTACGTTATTTTATAAGTAGGAATGCAGTATGTTTATACCCTTCACCACACTGTGGTAACAGGCAAAAGGAAACGAGATAATATGCATAGAATCACTTTTAAGTCGATTTATGCATGTCCGTCCGTCTGTCGATGTTAAATTGTAAACAAAGTACAGGTCGCATTTATGATCCGAATTGAATGAAATTTGGCATAGGTCACTTATTTGGCCCAAGGAAAAATCGGTTCAGATTTAGATATAGCTCCCATATATATTTTCATCCGATTTAATGTAAATGGTGCTCCAAAGTCCCTATATATATCTCGATTTGAACGAAATTTGGTATAATGTACTGAATTGAGTCTTGAGTGATGTCTGCCAAGTTTCGTGAAAATCGGTCCAGATTTAGATATAGCTCCCATATATATGTTCGTCAGATTTCATGTAAATGGTGCACCAAAGTCCCTATATATCTTTCGGTTTGCACGAAATTTGGCACAGCATACTGTATTAATTCTAGAATGATGTGTGTTAAGTTTACTGAAAATTGGTCCAGATATAGATATTGCTCCCATATATATTTTCGTCCTATTTTATGTAAATGGAGCACCAAAGTCCCTATTTATCTTTCGATTTGCACGAAATTTCGCACGGCGTAATGAATTAGGTCTGGAATGATGTGTGTTAAGTATTGTGGAAATCGGTTCAGATTTAGATATAGCTCCCATATATATCTTCGTCCGATTTAATGTAAATTGTGCACCAAAGTCCCTTAATATATTTCGAATTGCACAGCGTAATGAATTAGGTTTATAATTATGTGTGTTAAATTTCCTGAAAATCGGTCCAGATTTAGATATAGCATATATATATATATATAAAATAGAAAAAAATTGTTTGTATGTTACCGATAGACGCCAAAACCGCTGAACAGATCTTAATGAGATTTACACTGTATGTCGGGGCATGCCCTGAAAGTAACATAGGCTATATAAACTTTTAAAATTCCGCGTGGATGCGGAGTTATAGCATCAATAGTACACATACCTCAAAATTTCTGAATATGTAATATGCGTTTATCTTAAGAACGGTTACAGATACCGTTTCCACTTTTTACTGCATTTTAAAAATCAACATATTGAAAATTGAAAATATTTTGTTTGAGTGATTTACTTTGGACTGGAAGATTTTACTAAGATTTTCACAGAACGTCATAGCATGCCCTGGAAATAACATATGCTATATAAACTTCTAAGATTTCCCGAGGATGCGGTGTTATAGCATCGAACGTAATCATACCTCAAAAGTTATTAACATGTAATTTAATGGCTTAAGCTCGGTTACAGATACCGACTTCAAACTATTCCTGAGTAAAGTGCGTGTAAATACGCATCATCCACACAGCATGACCGCGGACAAGGGAAATGCACACCTCATTGCATTTAAATCTATACGTAGAAAATAGAAAACATATTGTTTGTGGACTCAAAAACCACTAAACAGATTTTACTAAAATATGCATAGTAAGTGATCCCATGGACGTAACATAGGTTAGATAAAACTGAGGAGTAATAGCATCAGAAGTATTCATACATCTTAAGGTAGCGGCTTGGAAATATGGTTGAGTAACATGGATACAAATACTCATCATCCGATGAGGATATATTTTCGAACGATGAGGATATATTTTGAAATACATCCATATGTACATACATATGTATATAGAAATAAAAATTGTGTAAAAAAATTGAAAAAAAATGGTTGACATTATAATTTTCCATTTTTGTCAGTTTGTGAAAACATGT
The DNA here is from genome assembly GCF_032173495.1 of Musca vetustissima. NCBI lineage: Eukaryota > Metazoa > Arthropoda > Insecta > Diptera > Muscidae > Musca > Musca vetustissima. Next base: position 40,569 of record NW_026884783.1, on the reverse strand, counting down.
TTATTCCGAACAAAATCAAACAAAATGTAATTTAGATTTCAAAAAAAAAAAAAAAAAATACATTGAAGTGAGTATTGTGTATTTTAATTATAAATCGTTTTATCATCTGGAAAAATCAGAGACTGGGATAGGATAAATTCTAATACACCACTATTTTTTTACAGATAGAGGTGTAAATCGATTGTGTAAAATTGATAAAAAATATTGACATTATATATTTTGAATTCTTGTTACTTTGCGAAAAAATTTGTGTTTCAAGAAAACAACAATTATCACCATTACAAAAAACGAATTATTTAATAACTACTATACAACTAATACAACATGGACTACAACATTTCACACTTTTTTGTAGTGTTAATTCGAGCATATAAAAATACCACGGTTTAAATTAAATTTAGTAATAATTGATCATATCTAAATTTTAATTTGATACCTTCAGCAGGGCCAGCGAAGCGCCACGGGTCCCGCTAGTATATATTTATATATATATTATGGCTAGAATGATGTGTGTTAAGTTTCCTGAAAATCGGTCCAGATTTAGATATAGCTCCCATATATATTTTCGTCCGATTTAATGTAAATGGTGCACCAAAGTCCCTTAATATCTTTCGATTTGCACGAGATTTGGCACGGCGTAATCAATTAGGTCTAGAATGGTGTGTGTTAAATATTGTGAAAATCGGTTCAGATTTAGATATATATCTGACCAAATGAAAAATTTAGTATCGGTTGCAGAATGACATGTTTATGGATCCAATTTCATTTTACTGGCCCTTTAAAAATGCGACGTCTGTTAGGGTTCATCGGTTGGATATACCTAAAGTGGTGAAGGGTATCATATAGTCGGCCCCGTCCGACTTTACTACTTTCCTTACTGGTTGTATACTGACTTAGGGAGTAAAACCTGTCAGACATGTATGTGACAATGACCAGTATATGAGGGAGAGAGAGGTCAGGATCTTTACATCGATACCAATTCTGTTGACATTTCTAACCAGCGAATTGGAATAACACCAATGTCATTATATTTCATGCTTTGGCTTTAACTGTTTTGTAGGTTATTGCCTTTATATTTTATTTACAATTTGTCAAGATATTTCTTCCAGTTTGCCCAGAGTTTGAACTTAACCACGTTAGATAGTTTGTTATATTTGACCCTCTGATTGTATTATCGTATTGTGGTCTGGCAGCGAAGTGAAATTTCCGTCCCCAGTTCTTCAATAAAATTTCCCGTTCCGTCCTTTCTTACTGGACGAGAGCCAACTATGGATCAACATTTAACAGAGTTCATTTGAACTTGTGTTCCACTATCCCATTTGTCTCTGTTTCGCATAATGTGACAACTATTGTTTCAGGTATTCGTTCGCATCCAACATTTGTGATTGAAGATGCGATTATAGCCGGAATTATATTTTTGCGGTATGTTTTGTCCGGTGTCGTTTTAAACTGTCCAAAACCCTTGTTGTTGTTATTCTCACTGTCCCACATATACCTAGGCAACATGTTCTCTGGAATTTATGTAATGCTTACATTATATTTAGTGTTCATTGCTGTCCACAATAATACGGCCGCTTATGTTAGAATTGATCTAATAACGCTCTTGTAAATCCATCATCTTTGAATTGAAACCCCATTTAGAGTCAACGACTCTTGTGCAGAAGGACTAGCATATGAGGGCCTTCTCGACCCGTTGCTCTATATAGACTTCATTCAACTTTATTTGATGAATTGGTCCAAGTTTTTTAACAACCCGTATAAAATGGTGTATCAACAATTTGATGTTTTGAGTTCTTAATAGGAATAAAAATACTGTCATCAGTGGAATTCGCTTTGTACACAACTTTAAGGGCATCTTCGTAAAGTAATATTCGTAAAAAAGGTATACTGTAGCTATATGCATTATTACAGAGGAGCATCCAACAATGTCGGCACTGAAACGCTTACCCAATCATTATAAGCGTTTTGAGTTTACAAGGAAATCACATATTGGCTCATCCATATACTAAGGAATAAATGCATAAATTGTAGTCTACAAGACAAGTAGGACAGGAGACATCACAGTGACGGATTTTGTCAACATTACTGTGTGTCACCTTTATAAATAGTCTGCGAAACTATCATTTTGTTTTCGCAGAAAGTCCCTACATATCTTTCGATCAAATCGAAAGATATATAGTGACTTTGGTACACCATTTACAATAAATCGGACGAAAATATATATGGGAGCTATATCTAAATCTGGACCGATTTTCAGGAAACTCAACACACGTCAATTTAGACCTAATTCATTACGATATGTCAAATTTAATGCAAATCGAATAATAAATAGGGACTTTGGTACACCATTTACATTAAATCGGACGGAAATATATATGGGTGCTATATCAAAATCTGGACCGATTTTCAGGAAACTTGACACACATCAGTCTAGACCAAATTCATTACGCTGTGCCAAATTTCGTGGAAATCGAAAGATATATAGGGACTTTGGTGCACCATTTACATTAAATCGGACGGAAATATATATGGGAGCTATATCTAAATCTGAACCGATTTTTCTCAATTTCAATAGGGTTCGTTCTTGGGCCAAATAAGTGACCTATGCCAAATTTCATCCTATTCGGATCATAAATGCGACCTGTACTTTGTTTACAATTTAACATGGACAGACGGACGGACAGAGGGACTTGCGTAAATCGACTCAGAAAGTGATTCTATGCATATTCTCAAAAAGCACCATGTGTCTATCTCGTTTCCTTTTCCCTGTTACAAACATATGCACAAATACATAATTCCCTGTACCACAGTGTGGTGAAGAGTATAAAAATGCGGATGCGTCTTTTTTGAACACCTATTTCTATATGAAGGAGTTGCCAGAACGAAACAAAATTTAACATGTGTTCATAACAGAGATGGAAGTTTCCAAAACACTTATCTTTTTCTGTTTATACCGCGTGCTAGGCTATGAACTCTACGAACTGCCCAGGTACATTTTTTTTGGAACAAAAATTTTGTTAGCTGTGTTTCAATTAGCTGTTGCTAATATTGCATTTTAGATTTAGAATGTTGAGCAATTTTTTCTATTATTTTGTGAACTTAATTATATTAAATGTGAAAATAGTAAAAATTCTGGAAAAGTGAAGCAAAAACACAACCATTATTTCAATTTTATACATACGAAATTAAACTGCAGTTACCTCAAAACATTTATAAGGTATTTCTATTGATACACAAAAAAGCAAAAAAGTATCTGAAAGAAAAACTTAAAAAAAAAACACAGCACAAACTAAGAAAACCCATCTAGCTCCACCAATTCAAAAGTTCATAGTCCTCTTGTGGCCTTGATTTCAATTTCATCTTTTCCATTTTCCACTAACAATTTTTTGCTAGTGCTGTGAAGGTTAAGTGGGTGTAGAAATGTTAAAGGCCTTTAAGACTATTTGTCCTTGACTTCCGTTTTACATGTTTAATTTTTTTCTTCTATGTTTTCTGCATTGTTTATTTTCTATACTCTATATCTACAACTGTGAAACAAGCTTGCATAAAACATTATATCGCAAGCAAATGTTTCGTATGACATCAGGACACTGTTATGTGGGGAAATCTCCTAAAATTTCTAGAAAAATTTATAATGAACTTAAACTTTATGGACATTAAAGCAATTTAAATGGTTTTGAAATCAATTTTTTTAATCCACAGGTGTCGTATAGTATTTTAATTCGAATTTTCGAATCCATATTTTTCTTTATTTTTTAATAGTTTCCTTAAATAAATTTTGTTTAATATCTACCAATAATGGAGTTAGTTTTTATATAAATATATTAGTAATGTACTGTGCTAACATTATTAAACAACAAAAAATAATCAGTGAAAAATTACAGTCAAATAACAAAATCATTAACAACCAGTAAAGAAAGTAGTAAAGTCGGACTGGGCCCACTATATGATACCCTTCACCACATTATGTATATTGTATTCTAACAATTTCATGTCAATGTTTTAATTTAATTTTTAATAATTTTTTTAATTTAATTTCAATCGGGCAGATTAAGAATCGTTTGCGTACAATGCACTATAGGTAATTTGCCCTGTTTTTGAAGCAAAAATTAATAACAGCGGTATTAAACGATTTTTTGACTTTTTAAAATTATTTATATGTACAAGAACGGGAAAACGCAGATTTCCACAGTATATACCGGTTATAACGAACAACGGTTATAAGCAACTACACATATAACGAACTAAGCTAATTCTTTAGCAGACATTTCCATTAGTTTTCTTAAACATAACAAAAGGTTGAAAACGATTAGGGTAGTAAGTTATAAAAATTTCGACCCCGCGATTAGATCTTTGAAAGAAAAGTTATTACAATGTTGTATGTTTTTGGCAGAATGCACTAATAACGATTAATTCAGTACCCATTTATACTCTTTAAAGTTCTTAATATGTAAAGGTGCGATAAAACCATGCTTATTACAGGCGAACACAATTATAGTAAACACTGGATATAATGAACAACATTTTTTTCATATGTCATATTCATATTTTAATCAATGGTGAAAAAAAAGTAAATTTTTGATAGTTTATATTCTAAGGGGAACTCAAGCCCGCCATTTCCACTTCTCCACTTTATAGATTTTTTCTCATAATGTTTCCTTCTACAACCTATTTGCGGTTTACGAGTCATGTTATTCATTCTGTAATTAAAATTCGTGCGTATTCGTTTTTTCGCGGAAAAGTTCTATCTTCCTATGATATTTGGTCCATCTTGATAAATGCATGCAACATAATAACCTAGCCTGTAGTACAAAATGAAAAAATTCGCTGTTGCAAACATAAATTTACTGTGGGGGCCCGGGCCCCCCTGAAATGAACTGATTTTCACGAAACTTAGCACACATCATTCTAGGCTTGATTCAGTACGACATGCCAAATTTCGTTTAAATCGAAAGATATATAGGGACTTTGGTGCACCATTTACATAAAACCGTTCGAAAATATATATGGGAGCGATTTTCTTCAATTTCAATAGGGTTCGTCCTTGGGCCAAATAAGTGACTTGTGCCAAATTTCATCCAAAGTGGATCATAAATGCGACCTGTTTTTTGTTTACAATTTAACATCTACAGACGGACAGACGCACGGACTGACATGCATAAATCGACTCAGAAAGTAATTCTATGCATATTCTCAAAAGGAACCATGTGTCTATCCCGTTTCCTTTTGTCTGTTACAAATATGTGCACAAAGACAGTGAAGGGTATAAAAAAGTTCCACTTTTTTGATAGCAACCGTTTGGGTTGTTCCGGACACGTGTAAGAAGTAGTTTTCCTTGCACGAAGACTGTTTTTCCCCGTATGGTCTTCATCCAATATTTCTCAGGGATCCATTTCGAATATAAAAACATCTGGACGCTGCAAGAAGAAACTATGGTTCTTATATGGATTTTCAGTAGAATAAGGATCGAAACACTCATCCCCATACACCAAGGATTGCTTCCAGGACAACAGAAAGGAAAGGCTTGCCTCCCCTTAGACTTGAATCAAATAGTAAACCTTTGCGGGTACATAGCGCATTAGCACAGAGTCATTCTGGAATAAAAGTTAAAATGCCAAATTTAATTAAACTTTTTTACAAATAATCTATCTATCTATCTATATATATAAAAATGAATTGCTGTTCGTTAGTCTCGCTAAAACTCGGGAACGGCTGAACGGATTTATCTGATCTTAGTCTTGAAATGTTCGTGGAGGTCTAGGGAAGGTTTAAAAGGTGAGAAATAATCGAAAACCGCGAAAATTTTGCAAAAAAATATTTTGCAGCCTATTTGCATTTCCACGAATTTAGTATCTAGCTATTTTCATAGCACCACGTCGCACAGTGTCACGACCGCGGCCAAAAATGGTCAAAACCAAGTACCACGGAGGACAAATTTTTTGATGGAGATTGATAGAAAATACTCCAATTAGAATAAATATGAAATTTTACATCGATATGTCGAGTAGTTTTGTCTCTACAAAGGTTCAAATCTGATAATTATTTATAAACTGATTTTTTACCATATTTTCGAAAAGTTTTCAAGATTTTTTCAAGTTTTTTTCAAGATTATACTTATTTATTAGATCATTTGAGACATAGTCTTATAATCTTAATTTAGAGGTCGCACATGAATTACCTTTGTGGAAAGTTCCTACAGAAAAATATTAGTTCATGGCATGGGATACGCAAAGTGCAGTACAATAGCTTTTGAGCAACTTTCACAAGGTGCTAACAAGTCATACCAACAAATAATTAGTAGCAGCCCGAACTTTTGTTAAAGCCGAGTTAAATAAGGATATTTAGAATTTTATATTACAATCCGACCTTGTAATATCCTTAAACAGCCATAAATTAAAGGCCCGAGATTATAATGTGGATGATACTAAATATGATACATGATACATTTGGGAAGAATATATATATATATATATCTGATGTGTGTTTTGAAAATGTTGTGAATGATAAAAAAGTTATTTATTAGTTATTAAACGATATCAAATATTTTTTTTTTATATTATAATAAAAATAAAACTACTATTCTTAATTTAGCTGCATATAGTGATTTTATAGTACAGAAAGTTAAATTTTTAGGGACTTTTGGTATGGTAGGTACCTGAAATATGGGCCAACAACTAAATTACAACACCTATTACTGTCTTCGCCCAAATTTGATGTAATTTGGACGAAGACAAGAAAACTTTCGTGGAATTTGGATGAATGTAAACAATTTATAGGTCCAAAAATCGGATTTTCAAGTCCGGTCTACCCAGTTTTTGGTCCGTTGCTTTATAGGCATAGGTAAATGTAAATTGCCAATTTTCATTGAATTTGGTTGAATATTAAAGATTTTATAGCCCAAAATAGTAAAATTTTCAAGTCCCTTTGTATGGGTGGTATATCAAATCTTGGTCCGATCTACCCAGTTTTTGGTCAGTTGCTTTATAGGCATCGGTAAATGTAAATTGCCAATTTTCATTGAATTTGTTTGAATATTAAAGATTTTATAGGCCAAAAAGGGTGACATTCTCAAGACCCATTATATGGGAGGTATACCAAATCTTGGTCCGACCTATCCAATTTTTTGTCAGTTGCTTTTTAGACCAATAATAAGCACATGTACCAAATTTCATTAACTTACGATAACTCCTTCTATTTTTGGCCGCTGTTTATATGAACTCGCGACATAGTGCGTCGTAGTTGTTATTTTGAGATATTTTGGGCGAAAATTGATAGCGTATCATTCCCTAAGCCTACATTTATCAATTATTGAAAATTTTCAACATATTTATTTTTTTTTTCAATTGAATTGACATTGTATTGAAACATTTTTTGGGAGAACACAAAAAATAATTGAGAAGTATATCATTGGAAGTACACGCGATCATTTTATGTATACCTTTTCCATAGAATTTTGGGATGGAAAATCAAAACAGATTCTGAATCGAGTTCGTGCCCATTCGGGGTATTCGGATTCTAAGATCCATCCCTAGATTAATTAGTTTGAAAATAATAATAATAGGAAAGAGTTTTTCTTTAATGTACCTGAAATGTTGGTTACAAAAAACTAACTTAATATTGGGTTATCGATATGTGAATTATACATCAACAATATTGCTATGCAAGACAACGTTTGCCGGGCCCGCTAGTATATAAATAAATTTTGGAAAAATTACAGGAAACTTCTAAGGAATATTCAAAAAAGTATACATGACGTCATTCAAAATATATTTGTAAAAAATAACATAAACGCCAGAAATCACAAATTCAATTTTATCAAAACTGATTATTGTTGTAGCGATGGATAAATCCACACTCCTGCAATTGTTCCCACGGTATACACATGTTTATACCTATCACCACACTGTGGTACAGGGTATTATATCTTTCTGCATATGGTAGACAAATGATTCCATTTGAGTATATGTATAGAATCACCTTCAGAGTATATATATGCATGTCCGTTCGTCTGTCTGTCCATGTTAAATTGTAAACAATGAAACAATGAAATTTGCCACAGGTCACTTATTTGGTCCAAGGACAAACCCTTGTCCGTAAATGGTGCACCAAACTCCTAAAGTTTATCCGATAAAGACAAAAATTTTACACAGCGTACTGAATTAGGTCAATTTTGATGTATACGAAGTTTTGTTGAAATCGGTTTCGATGTAGATAAAGATTCGGTTTAGATGTATATATTGTTCGGCTCAGCTATAGATATAGGTTCCATATATAATTTCATCTGACTTAATCTAAATGGAGTACCAAAGAACTGAACTTTGTCCGATTGGAACGAATTTGTGCACAACGTACCAAATTGAACTTAAAATAACATGTATGGTATAACCACCATATGAACCATATGTTCAATGGACAGCGCCCTATGCTGCGACATAACAAATGGTTGCTCTAATATGACCAGATTTCCATATAGCTCCCATAAATAATTTTACTCGAATCCATACAAATGTTGCACTAAAGATCCCAAGTCTGCCAGATGGACATGCAATTTTTCATAGATTTCAGTTCAAATATCTTGTATGGTGGTAATTAGTTCAAATGATCTTTGTAGTTCACAATTTTAGCGGCGGACGTTGATGTCAAGGTCAAGGGTATCATATAGTCGGCTCCGTCAGACTTTTGTCTTGTCCTTAATGGTTTTTAGTGTGTTATTAGTTCAGAACGCTAAGTGTTTTTTTTTTTAACCTTCCTCCGGAACTACTCGAATCGATTTCGTAGCTGATATTAAACTCATTCGCAACTAACTCATTTTTTGAAACGTACATAAAACAACTTTTTATTTTAAATTCCAATTACATATATCGACCGTTTTATTAATAAATGACAATTTTTCTTAAAAAAAAATCCAAATTACCTTTGTATTGGGTCAATCTAACTCAGCAACACATTTTTCATGACAATTTCGAGTTCTTTCACATAAAATATTTTCAAATTATATAAATTATAACAATATCCCATAAACTTGCATTAATCCAAACCACCTCAATTTCTTCTTCAATCAATTCGATGATGCTATATAAAGACGGTTTGTCCTGTCCCCATCATTTCTAATAAAGGAAACACAGACAGCATCTGTAACTCGATACACGTACCAAAGGCAACGCAAGAGTGCCAAACGGAGCATACTTCTAAAAAAACACCAAGAAAAAGAAGAGTCAAGGAATTGTGATTGGAGTGAAGAGAACATAATAAGACGAACAAACCAAACCATATGAAAGCCAAAGATGATGAAGACGACATCAGCGTCAGGGAGTGAAGAAGAAGAAAAAAAAGGAATCATTCTCGTCTCATCAATTTTGATGGTACAAACGTGATTCCTTTTGACATTTCACGCCAAAATGAACAACTCACAAAAATTCAAAGTGATATTAAAGTATGAAGAAGAAACACATACGCTCAAACATGCTTCATATTAACAAAATGATAATAAACTAATAAAGATTATGAAGAGACAATAAATGAAGAATAGCCAAAATATTAAAACAAATATGTATGTGTGTAGTTGGAATATTTTTTTAAGTAAATGTTGTCCAACATAAGTTACGGCTAAAAATAAATCGGAAATGTATGGTGCCTAATTAAGGGTTATTCGTATTGCTATTCAGTCTGAATTGCGAACATATGGAAAAGGCGTTAAGTTCGGATATATGCAAAAATTATACTGTACAACACAAAAAATAATTACCGTGAAATTCCAACAGATTATGAAAGAGGGGCTAAAAAGAGAAGACACGTGTAAAAGGCGAGGCAATATTCCCCCTTTTCAAGAATTTTGATAATTTTCGAATTATGATTTCTTGAAATCCTTGCATTTTAGGTATATAGTGTCTTCGACAATATTACTGAGAAAATATCGAGGAATATTTTGGTATACGACTTTAACCCTCAACCGACTCATTAAAGGGGTCTTTTCGGTCCCCTTTTCCAGGAGTGATTGAAAACTCATTCAAAACGGTGTTAATGCTGCTCAGAATATTCTACAGAAATGTTCGCCATAAAGTTTTACTATAAGACTCCGAATAGACTAAAACTCCAAAATCAGCTTAAACGCCAAAAATCTTAAAAAAACCCAAACTCATTTTAGGGTTAATATCGTACTTATTACTAGTTTTTACCCATTTTTCATTTTTCAAGATGTCGTTTTGGAAGGATGGTATAAGGGACAAAAATATTCTCCATCAATTTTTAGCATAAGTCACTGAACAAGAGAAATCTGTATATATAATGTATATACGGAATATATAGTCATACATTTTGAAACAAAAATTCAAAATGTTCTTGCATTTTTATTCAAAGACATTTCCCAGTATTTTTTCGACAAAGACCATTAAAGTAACATGAAACTTAATTTTAGGTAAAGAATAAAATATTCTACGTCAAAATCCACTTCAAGTCTCAAAACAAACTATATATTTATATTCAATAGTTTTTAAGAAATTTACTTTATAAAATAAACTGAAGTCTGCAAAAAAACTGTTGTTATTATATATAATTTCGCCAAATTTGGTGCAAATCGAAAGAAATATAGGAACTTTGGTACGCTATTTACATAAAATCGGACGAAAATATATATGGGAGCAATATCTAAATCTGAACCGATTTTTAAGACATCATTCTAGACTTAATTTTGTACGCTATGCATATTTCGTACAAATCGAAAGATATATAGGGACTTTGCTACACAATTTACATAAAATCGGAAAATTTATATAGGAGCTATATCTAAATCCAAACCGATTTTCACGAAACTTAACGTACACTGTTCTAGACTTAATTCAGTACGCTTTGCCAAATTTCGTGCAAATCGAAAGATATATAGGGACTTTGGTACACCATTTACCTTAAATCGGACGAAAATATATATGGGGCTATATCTAAATCTGAACCGATTTTCAGGAAACTTAACGCACATCATTGTAGACCTAATTCATTACGCTATGCCAAATGTCGTGCAAATCGAAAGATCTATAGGTGTCTTTGGTACACCATTTACATTAAGCCGGACGAAAATATATATCTAAATCTAAACCGATTTTCAGGAAACTTAACACTCATCATTCTAGACCTAATTCATTTCGTTATGCCAAATTTCGGGCAAATCAAAAGATATATAGGGACTTTGGTACACCATTTACCTTAAACCGGACGAAGATATATATGGGAGCTATATTTAAATCTGAACCGATTTTCAGGAAACTTAACACACATCATTCTAGACCTAATTCGTTTCGGTATGCCAAATTTCGGGCAAATCAAAAGATATATAGGGGCTTTGGTACACGATTTACCTTAAATCGGACGAATATATATATGTGAGCTATATCTAAATCTGAACCGATTTTTCCCAATTTCTATAGGGTTCGTCCTTGGGCCAATTAAATGACCTGTGCTTAATTGCATGCAAATTGGATAATAAATGCGACCTGTACTTTGTTAACAAAAATACATGGACGGACGGACAGACGGACATGCATAAATCGACTCAGAAAGTGATTCTATGCATATTCTCAAAAGGGACCATGGGTCTATCTCGATTATTTTTGCCTGTTACAAACATATGCACAAAGACATAATACCCTGTACCACAGTGTGGTGAAGGGTATAAAAAATTTTCATTTTTAGTATTGCTCCAACAACGTACATATGGGAAATTACAAAAATCGTTTAAATTCCTTGAAACTGAGGTTTGCAAGGTTATAACTCGCGATATATGAGCATATTGCATATAATATAAATTCATTTCTATAAAATGAAGTGTTCTTGTCAAAATCTTAAAATATTGGTAATAAATAATAAGTTGGGTGGAAGCTGTGATGGTGGTAATGTAGAAATATGTATGAAAATGTCTTGAAGCCAACGAGTTTTTTTTTTTTTTTTGTGTTACTTCCTGATTTTTGGTTAAACTACACAACGCACAAACATGTGATCAGTGACTGAGTTGCAGAATACCCCATGGACAATATGGTTCTAATGTATGATTTTTTGATATAATCACTGCATCCACCCAAAACGGACGCTGACATTTTGAAGCCGGATTTTCGGTGGTTTTTTAATGCGCATCCAGATAATGAACTAAACTAATTATAGGATTTTAGAACTCGTGATTTTGCTTCGTTTAGTGTATATCTCATGAATGTGCTCACCGTAACTTCTTTGCAATTGCATTCCGAAGACGAAAATTTGGTGCGTAAATTTTTATAAAAAACATGTTTTTTGAGTCTAAAATTAAGAAAGCCCATTCAAATTCCGTGGAACCCCACGTGATTTTAGTTTTTTTACGTGCCGGATCTAATGAGCTGTGTAAAACTGCGGATGTAGACCTTGAATGTGAGAAAAACTGCAAAAACTTATTTTGATTCGCGTATATAATCGCGTTTTCTTCGAATTGATTCCACGTACATTCATTCTTGTGTTATCATATTCGCGAATCTATGTGAAAATAAGTCAAAAATACATCGATACGCGAATAATATGTGTATTTTATCAAAAATCGATTGTGGAGGCACATCCGCGGTTCTTAACCGATCCTCTTAAAATAGGTGTCCTTTTGTGTATTTTCATAGGAGATGACTGAAATCGGATGCGCATAAAAATCGTATGCACGTTGCGCCATTTTTGTCATTTTATGGGTTTTTGCATAGAAAAGTGCATCGAGCGGCACACTTTGGCCGCTAAATGAAACCTCGAAAAATGGATAATTATTGGAAGAGATTGATTCGGTTTATACGAAAACCGCATGCGCATCAACTGATTTCAACGAATACGCGAACTGTATGCTTTTTAATGTTGATCAATTTCATATAATGTAACTGATATATATTTGCTCATTTTTTAAGTCAAAACTCTTAATAGAGGAATATACCGATATTTAACAATCATCTCAAAGAATTTGTGGAAGAAATCGTCACGTTTTGTATTATCTTAACCATACCAAAAATCAACAATTGAAAAAAAAACATTTTGTGGCAAATCAAAAATTAATTTATTTTATTTTCAGATATCTTCTTGCTTCTATTTGTTTTTCGCGACAATTTAACCGTAATTTAATGTGATTTGACAAGTATACAAAGAACACAAATGTGTTTACCCATTTGTGAAGAAATTCGCGAATTACAACAAATATAAATTCATTTCTTTTATTTTTGAAATACAAGATTTAAAATCGATGTAACTTTCGTGCGCAGCATCCAAATTTGTGAACGCGAACAGATTTCGAATCAGCATATTTTTCTTGACCTATGTATCAAAAATCACGAATGTGCTCGCAAAAAATTTTTTCAAAAATTTTTTTATGGAATTTTAAAGGATTTCGAAAAATTTTTTTATGGAATTTTTTTTTCAAAAATTTTTTTATGAAATTTTAAAGGAATTTTGTAATATCCCATATACTTATTTTAAATTTCAATTATCGGGATTTCGAATGTTTTATATATTAAAAAAAATTGGCAACTTTATGTAAAAAATTATCTTAAAAACAAAAAAATCGGCATTAGCCTCCTTAAATGAACGAGACATAACGAACTAACAATAAATTATGAATGGAATTATGAAAAATATCATACATAGTACAAAATGTTTGCCACTCCTGAAGTTTCATCATCCCACATTATAATCTTGTGAAATCGAATGACAGAGGAAATCCAAATGCTGTCACAAAAGAAAAGGGTCAATGACGTCGTCTACCAGCATCAATATTGAGAAGCTTGCTTTGATTTTGCATGTGGATTTTTAATACCAACAGACAAAATCATATTAATGAATGAATGCCGCATTATATTGTTAAATGGCAATTTTTTGGTAAAATGGAAGTTAAATGGCAACATGTGGATGGAGCGAAAACACACAAAAACAAACATAACGATGCAGTCTGAAGATCGAAAATATAAATTAACACATGATTAGCGAGATGGAATTTTAGTGCTACTGTATTTAAGGCTACCCTCGATATGGTTGTTTAAATGTGTGTGCGCTATGTGGTTAAATTAGGAAGAGTTAACAAGAATTCGTTTATTGCGTATTTACCATAAAAAGTGATCAAATTACGTCCAACTCAAAGTTAACAAAGTGCGACACTTATAATATCCAACAAACAAAATTTGGCTTCTTGTTTTTGTGTTAAATAAAATAAGAGAAAAAAACAAATAGTTTATTTCGAGATGTTCGTACAAGAACCTTGTCACGAATCCCATTCTAATTGGGAAAAAGAGTAGTTGTAGAGCTTAAAACAAATTTGTTTTATTAGTCGACAACGTATTGTAATTTTTTAACGGCTTCCCGACATTTAGTGATAGATAACAAGCAACGGTTCTGATAAGCTTTAACTCGGCAAAGCCCAGGCTTATCTTGGTCCCTCTTTCATCTCAATTGTGGACACTGAACTCTCCGTAGTGTTACCTGGTGCAGCTACTTTCATCACCCGTTGAAATAGTGAGCTGATATGTGCCGCGACTTCACCCATAAGAAGTGTAAACCAGTAAGTAGTAAAGTCGGACTGGGCCGACTATATGATACCCTTCACCACTTTGGGTATATTCTACATATGTATTATAACAGTCGACACGTTTTTATTATATATCTATATCTGAACCGATTTCAGGGAAACTTGCCAAAGATTAATTTATATTACATCAGTACGTTGTGTCAATCGGCCTAGCTATGGATATTTTCACGAAGCTTAGCAACATCATTCCAGACTTAATTCAGTACCCTATTCCAAAATTCGTGCAAATCGAAAGACATATAAGGACTTTGGTGCACCAATTACATAAAATCGGATGAAAATATAGAAGATAAAATTCTACATCACTAATTGCCAAAATAAAAGTTCTTAGTTGTTTACTTTATTTGTAGTGTGCCTTCAAAGTTCAGTAATTATTATTATTTTTGCGCGCATTGGTTAAAAGTGAAAATTTGCATATTTCCAGTAATATTTTTTTTTTAATAAAGATTTCTAAAAGTGAAAATTTTTATTATGGAGCAAATGTCTCAGACTGCTTTGGACTAACTTATCCTTACCCAAAAGGAAAATGATAATGGTGACGAAGATGAAAATTATTTTACCGAATTGTATGATGACTAACAAGTAAATGATTATTATTAAGTAAATTAATTTTATAATTGTTGTGAAGTAAATGATGATTATGAAATTAATAATACTGTTAAAATTAATGAAATGAAGTAAATAAAAAACCGTACAATTATATTTTTTTAGTTATTTTTTCCTGTAATGGTCGTTTGTTTTATTTTAATACTATGGTTTTAGTTTATGAATATTGATCAATAAGATACAATAATATTATCTAATGTAACTTTTTTTTAAATATGTGGAATTATGGAATTTGAAGAAAAAAATTAGATTTTAATTTAAACTTTTGGGTATATAAATACAGATTAAGTTATTTATTAATTTTTATGTTTTAAGAACAATTCTTTTTTCCTAATAGCACATTAAGTATGCTCTAATTTTTAATTGTATTTAATAATTAATCATTTTTCTTTGATTAGTTATAGCGAAAATTGTGATATAAGACCACTTTTTCCAAAATACAAAAAGCTCATAAAATATTGAAACAATTTCTTTTTTTAACTTTTTTTGTTTTTCTAATTATGTTTTTTTAAGTATTTATGAATATCCATCAATAAAAATAACAATATTTTAAAATTAGGGCTTTCCCTACCGCTCAACCCACTGTGCATCGTTCTAGACTTCATTTAGTGCGCTGTGTTAAATTTCGTGCAAATCGAAAGATATATAGGGACTTTGGAACACAATTTACCTTACATCGGACGAAGATATATATGGGAGCTATATCTAAATCTGAACCGATTTTCGGAAATCTTTGCACACATCATTCTCGATCTCATTCATTACTCTGTGCCAAATTTCGTCCAAATCGAACGATATATAGGGACTTTGGTACACAATTTATCTTAAATCGGACGAAGATATATATGGGAGCTATATCTAAATCTGACCGATTTTTCACGAAACTTGACAGACATCATTCTAGACCTTATTCATTACGCTGTGCCAAATTTCGTGCAAGTCAACAGATTTCCAGGGACATTAGTGGACTATTTACCTAAAATCGGACGAAGCTATATATGGGAGTTATTATATAAAACTGAACAGATTTTACTCAAAACTTTTCACACATCGTTCTAGACTTAATTCAGTACGCTATGTCAAAACTCGTGCAAATCAATAGATTTCCAGGGACTTTAGTGGACTATTTACCTAAAATCGGGCGAAGCTATATATGGGAGCTATATCTAAATCTGAACCAATTTTCTCAAAACTTTTCACACATTATTCTAGACTTAATTCAGTACGATATGCCAAAATTCGTGCAAATCAAAAGATTTCCAGGGACTTTAGTGGACTATTTACCTAAAATCGGGCGAATATATACATATATATAGGAGCTATATCTAAATCTGAACCGATTTTCGCGAAACTTTGCACACATCATTCTAAACCTTATTCATTACGTGTGCTAATTTTCGTGGAAATCGAATGATATATAAGGACTTTGGTGCACCATTTACCTTAAATCGGACGAAAATATATATGGGAGCTATATCTAAATCTGAACCGATTTTTCCCAATTTCAATAGGGTTCGTCCTTGGGACAAATAAGTGACCTATGCCAAATTTCATCCAAATCGGATCATAAATGCGACCTGTACTTTGTTCAAAAAGTACATGGACGGACAGACGGACATGTGTAAATCGACTCAGAAAGTGATTCTATGAATATTCTCAAAAGGAACCATGTGTCTATCTCGTTTCCTTTTGCCTGTTACAAACATATGCACAAAGACATAATACCCTGTACCACAGTGTGGTGAAGGGTATACAAATTGGGCTGAGGCGTCGGGTTCTTCGTCCAGAAACACGGAATTTCAAATTAGAATAACCGTTATATATGGGTGATATAACGATACGAGAACCATTGACACCCAATTAGATCCTGAACTATCAAATTGGAGCCAATTCGTCCCAAACTCCTCAACAAAAAAATTTTTGGTAGAAAAATTTGACACCCAACTGAACTTGAAATAACAAATAGAAAATACAAGATATCATGTGAGTAGAATAGTAATGTGTGTGTGAACATCGAAATCTAATTTTATTGTGATCAATAATCTGTATGAAATCACCTATTCATCGGAGATCTCATTCATTCAAGGTCTTGTAACCAGATTGACAAAATGTCTATATACTCCAAATTATGGATTGAATTATAATAATACCACTAAATAATCACCGGCATTGAATCAAATATAACATTTTAAATTATAAAATCTGTCCGTTTTCTAGTTAACCCAATTTACTATAATGTTTGTAAGCAAATATTCTCTCTGTTCGGATATTTTCTCACATAACTGACAAAATTCAACATCAATAAAATCATATTACTCATAATTAAGGAAATAAGTACTAAATAAAGCACAAATAACATAAACTAAATACGTGGGTAGATCATGGTAACAAATTCTTGTCGTAAATCTAAAATATGACGTTTATTTAAGAGCTTAGGAATACTTTTGCAAGCATTCAGCTGTCCACCATAGATACACCTTTAGTCGTTGGGAGAGCGAGTTGTTTGAATATGCGATTAAAGTTTGAAGTTTTTATGGAGACCCCCTGGGGCTAATTGTATCGCGTCTTGATCATGACTTGATTAAGCAATCAATCTTGTTATTTGGCGGAGACACCAAAAGCAAAACGTAGGACTAAAGCTCGTAAATGTCTATACAATTGGGATGCTGTGTTTTTAGCTAAGACGCAAACATTAAAAAAAACAGCAATTCGACAGGCTTTTTATAACCAAACGACGCGTCGTTCACAGAGTATTTACAGATTATTAACTAAAATATTTCGAAATGTATAATAGTTTAGTCCAATTGCATACATTTTAAAGGACGATTATTTTTATATTGTTTTCTATTTTGGCTTTTGAAAGTACAAGTGTAATAGATGTTTATTTGAATTAGGGTGGTTATTCATTTTGTGGTTTCGAAAGATAACGTAAATAATACGCGTAATATATATTTGTTCATGATATATAATTTTAATTATAAAGTTTTAATGTTTGATTTGGTCTGAAACTCCAGTAATTTAAATGACCTCCACGCGAACTGTTGCAAGCATTGTTCCTTTCCAGGTAATTTTCGTAATATATATTTGTAATGATATATAATTTTAATTATAAACTTTTAATGTTTGATTTGGTCTGAAACTCCAGTAATTTAAATGACCTCCACGCGAACTGTTGCAAGCATTGTTCCTTTCCAGGTAATTTTCGACCACTTTTGCATAAAAACGGTCTTGTTCGTATACTTCAGATGCTGACACAAAAAGTCCGTTATCATATGACCATAACGCTTCGAATTGCGGAATCGACATATTCTGGTCGTCAGCAACACTTTCACTTATAACAGTGATATTTTCAGCGGAACGAATGAAACGACGATTCAATTTTGCCAATTGATTGCGTAGTTAGACGATTATGTTAACCATAATCTCCACTTAAGGGAACCCCCCTTTCACAATTTTAAATTTTTAAGAATTCATCGGAATCCGAAAATTCAAACGGCATTAGAAACTAGGGTTATAGACTTCGCACAAAAAATATGGAAGATGTTCACCGATTCACAAAGAAACATGTCAAAATTTGAAAGCTATTGGATTAGTAGTTTTTGATTAATTGTGCTCGTCAGTTGTAAAAACACTGTTTCGATAAAAACGCCTTTAAAGTTTGAGAATCTCTATTGCCGTCACTCGATGCTAAATTGTCTTCAAGAGATTTTGAGATTTTCATTTGAAATGTTATAGGGACGTTCTTGAATTATTGTAGGTTCGAAATAAATAAAAAACAAAATTAAATTTTTGAAATGGAAAATGGGGGTCTCCTTTAAGCACGATATATATTTGTAGCAGAATCAGAATTTTTGTAGTATAACTGCCTGTTTTTGTAAAATTCCAAACAAACGAATTCGAGTGACTTACGACCAAGCCTTTATTTATGTTTATAAAGGTTTTCTGATTCAAAACAAAAATAAATGACATATTTTTCAAAACCAAGGAGTTTGGTCGTAAGTCACTCGAATTCGTTCGTTTGGAATTTTACAAAAACAGGCTGTAACTTTTATAGGTTGTGATATAGTTAAACGATGTACATTCTTCTCACATTAGGTGAACGATTTGTACATTATTCCTTTAGCAGTATGTACAGATTGGACTCTCAGCAATTAATGTAAGAAATGATGGACTTTAAACCACTAAGGAAAGTACTAAAGTCGGACGAGCCGACTATATTATACCCTTAACCACTACGGGTATATTAAACAGATTCATTCTCAAAGACGTCACATTTTTAAAGGACCAATAACATGAAATTGGATAAACTAAAATATGTGATCTTTGTCACATTGTGAACCGACTTAGACCAATCCAAAAACATGTCATTCGTTTGTTACAATGGGACAAAATTATGTAAATTGATTTCATGCAAATATCAATCGGATATCCGTTGGGCTATGTTGGCTATGTTCTACAAAACGCAACTACGCTATTCTATGCTCAATTTTGTACGTTGTGCAAAATTCCATGTCAATCTGACAAACATAAGGAGTTTTGTGCATAATTTACTTAAAATCGGGCGAACATGTATATGGAAGCTATATCCAAATATGAACCGATTTCAACGGAACTTGTCACAGGTTAGTTTATACTAATTACAGAACGTTTTGTTCCTATCAGCCATATATAGTCTCCTTGGTGCATTTACTTACAATCGATCGATAATATGGAAGGTATATCTAAATCTGAACCGATTTTCACGAAACTCAGCACACATCACGTCAGTACGCTGTGCTAAATTTCTTGCAATCGAAAGAAATATAGAGGGCTTTGGTGCACAATTTGCATAAAGTCGTATAGCATATACGAGAGCTATATCTAAATTTGAACCGACTTTCACGAAACTTAGCATACTTAGCAAATCGAAAGATATATAGGGACTCTGGTGCACTATTTACATAAAATCGGACGAAAATATATCTGAGAGCTATTTCTAAGTCTGACCCGATTTTCAAGATATGACTCTAGACCCAAATTAGTACGCTATGCAAATTTTGCTATATAAAAATTAGCTATATCTAAATCTGAACCGATTTTCACGAAACTTAGCACATTCTGGTCCTAATTCAGTATCCTCTGCCACATTTCGTGCAAATCGGAAGATATATAGGGACTTTGGTGCCCCATTTACCATAAATCTGACGAAAATATTTATGGGAGCTATATCTAACTCTGATCCGATTTTATTCAATTTCAATAAGGTTCGTCCTTGGGCCAAATAAGTGACTTGTGCCAGATTTCATCCAAATCGGATCATAAATGCGACATGTACTTTGTTTACAATTTAACATCTATAGACGGACAGACGGACGGACTGACGGACATGCATAAATCGACTCAGAAAATGATTCTATGCATATTCTCAAAAGGAACCATGTGCCTATTTCGATTCCTTTTGCCTGGTACAAACATATGCACAGGGTATTAACCACAGAGTTGTGAAAGGTATAACTAAAATTGAGTTTTACTAATAGATAATAGTGTCACATTCAACCAAATTATTCTTAAAAAAATTATCGATTTTGCTCCATTATTTAAGGTCCACCCTATTAAATGTTAACGTGTTTCTTGCTGAATCATAATCAGCATCCTCGAAACCCTTTTATGAGATATGTATCTAGTTCATACATCAACTGCTTTAATTATGGCCGAAAAATGGTATCTCTGGTCTATAGTGGGTCCAAGGAAAAAGGTGATGTGAATCTATTCAGATTTTCAAATACCTAAAGTGGTGTAGGTGTCATAATGTCGGCCGATATATATATATATATATGGGCAATATTGCCAATTTTGTAATATTCCATTTTCAAAAAATCAGCTTTTTTGTTTTTGTGGCACATCAATGATTTTTGGTACACATATAGAGAAAAATATTCTGACTCCGAAACCGTTCGCGATCAAATTTTTGGTTGATGCGCGCAAAAGTTATCGAAGTTTTAATTTTGGGCATAAGAAAAAAATCTTAAAATTACGCCGTTTATTATATTGACCAAAAACGTTGATATATATCTTCCTCCGTAAAGTAAGAATATGAATATATTATAATAATACAATATTATAATAATCGCGATAAAGTTGCACATCTTCGCGAAATATGAGAAAAATAAAAAAATATAGGAGATTACATCAATATTTTTATTATATTAATGACATACACACACCTAAAAATAAATTTAAAAATATTTACATAATCTAAACACCATGATGAATCAAATGATATCAAAATCACAGAAGTCCGTGTAGCGGTTTGTAAATCACAGCGACAACAAAACAAGATATTGAGGAAAAATATTTGTATTTGGTTTGAAAAAATAATGTGATCATAATTATTTTTTTAATTTTATAGAAGAAATTTCAGGAAAAAATGTTGGGGTTATTCTACTTTTTTACCCGAATTTCGTCGAAAAATTGACATATATAAAAATAATCACTTCTTGTGTATAAGTATGCACTTTGTGGATTGTAACAAGACCCTTCCGATAAATCTTGGGGTTCTATAAATAGGAATAAATCTTAAAATAAAATAATATTATGATATATACATTTTAAATTGCGTCTAAATCGCGTAATTCTCAAAATCATTTGATGCGCATGCGGTTTCCAGGAAGAACTGAAGTTTATCTTCCAATCCATATATATTTTGCGAAATTTCATTTGACGGCTAAGATGTGACACACGTTGCATTGAAGTACCCAAAAAATCGTAAAACGCGAATAATTTCCGAAAACTTCATATGCCATTAACGCGCATCCGATTTCGGTGTGTACTCTAAAAAAATATATCGATCTATACCGATTTCAATGTGGTCCATTAAGAACCATGGATGTGCCAGCTCACACTATTTTGGAGATAAATTGGGTACATCTCTCTTTCGGCTGAAGTTTTTAAACTTATCTTTTCGAAAAAGATCAAAATCCGTATGAGGTCATTTATTGAAGCGGAAATGATCCACAGAAAACGCAAAAAAATCCGCGATATTTTCAAAAACATTTTTGCCAAATTTCGTGTTTTTGGAAGGCCAGTTCCCGCCGTTCTAGTAGATGTATTTTCACGAAGAAGATTTTATATCATCCGAAACGTAAAAAAACTTATTGATCGCGGGTACCCATATCATTCAGTTGACAGATTTGGCCCGAAAAATAGATTTTTTAGAAATTTGATCGCACAAAATTTTCACCTTCGGATGAGTATAACTTTGAAGCTGTGTATACTACATACACAAAATACATATCAAATCACGCAGATTCGCGACTACAATAATCTTATAATCGATTTTTAGAAATTCCTGTTTGCGTATTAAAGCTAGAAGTAAAATTAGAAAAACACTCAAAATCGAGTTTCAAAATGTCAGCATCATTTAAAGGTAAATGCAGTTAAAATGTTGAAAAATGGTACATAAGGGGCGTCGTCCCCATTTTGTTGGCTTCTAGTTTTACTTTGACACGAAGACAGTGAAATGAGTGGCTTAATCACAAATCGATAGAGAATAAATCTCTCACAAATCGAGAGAGAATAAAAAAACTGGTTCGCCTCAACCTGTTTTTACACATTTTTTTACATTAAAGTAGACACAGTTTCCACCAAAATAAAGTTTGGAGGTCGATATCATGAGCAGTTTGCAACGACAGATCAATTAACCGAAAACTATTCACTTTTTTTCATATACTTACCTCCGCTTCAGCTATGTTAAAAAATTGGCAATATTGCCAATATATATAACTTTTTCTGGTTTTATATTAATCATGAGCTAAATAAATGGGCAATCATTCGGACATAAATGCGAACTGTACTCATTTAATAATACATGGACTGACAGACATACGTACGAATGATCAGGCATAAATCGAATCAGAAAGTGTTTCTATGTATTTTATCAAAACTAACTATGGGTCTATATCCTTTTTTTCCATGTTACAGGCATATGCACAAAGACATAATACCCTGCCACTGATTTTGTTTAGTATACATTTTCATTATTACTCATACATGTCCATGTTTCGAGCCAATTTGATTGATTTGTGCTATTCAAAGGAAATTTCATACAAATACTTCAAACTTTAATCTTCATCAACATACTTCAATTATGCATTAAGTATGAAATAATTCACAATATATTATTGTGTGTGTGGGGTGAAGGTGGACGGAGGCATGTAGCATGTGTACAAGCGTCAGCCTCGGTAAAACCACCAGGAATTATTATTATTGGAATCATGGTAAAGCCCAGTGGTTAAGCATCAGAAGGTCTTTTGTTGCTATTAATTAGTGTTAACGTCGCATTGAATGACGTCCAATAAGTATGAATGGGAGAGTGTGTAAGTGGCCATGAACAACTGATGAGGATGAATACTCAACGGGAAAAGTTTTTCGGTTAGTTTTTGCAGAAAGTTTTTGAAGGCCTGTGTGTGTTGTGACCACTCATATATGTATGTGTGTGTACATAATGCACATACATACAAACATATTTATAGACGTTTGTATATTTTTCTGACATAAAGGCATTAACGATGTTTATTTATGGATAGATTATGAGGCGAATGCATGCCCACAAAGACAAAAAGCCATTCATAAATCTCAAAAGGATTTAGACAGTCAAACATACTCACATGCATACATCTTCAACGGAATAACATGCAATACACAAACAACCAAAAAAGAAACCCATAATGAGTTCATGAAGATGTATGTTATCATTAATTGATGAAATACTCACTTGTGCTTATGGATGTAC
This sequence comes from Musca vetustissima, assembly GCF_032173495.1. Taxonomy (NCBI): domain Eukaryota; kingdom Metazoa; phylum Arthropoda; class Insecta; order Diptera; family Muscidae; genus Musca; species Musca vetustissima. The sequence continues at coordinate 16,633 of NW_026884783.1, read as the reverse complement.
GAAAATAAGTATAATTTTAATTAAAATGTCTCTACGACCAGTCGGGCTCATTTTATGAAAGCAATTCCTTGATAGTCTCATTATTCCCCTATCCTTATATGGGCAATAGATGATTGAAGACGCCGTTAATCGAAATTAGCATTTTTTAGTTAAATCGGGGATTTTGGGAATTATTATTATGACGAGATTTTAGCTAAAGTGACAGATTAGTTTCTAATCAAATCTATAGAACAATACATTTTCTATGAAATGTTTGAGATATTTGTCCTGTGTTAACTATAAGGAAGATAAAAAAACTTCAAATCATTAAATATTTACGAGTATTTTTCCATAAAGGCTACACCAAAATGTATACGGTGTATAGTATGATTGTTATGGTCCATTATGAGTATTGTATATAAACTATTCTATGTGTCGAATTTATTTAATTTAATTATTTAGCTCGAAAATATTAAGCCATTTCAAGGTGACACAGAATTGATCTCATGGTCTTGGAATTGAAAATTTCTTATCTATATGACAGATTTAGGACCAAAGGTCAAAATTCACAAGGACAAATTACCCAAATATGGCAAGATCAATTTTTTGCTTCTAATTGTATAATTAATGAAAAATACTTGCAAGAGGCCTTAACAGGCCATTTTTGAGGTGACATCTCTTCAGTCAAATCGACTGAGACATAAACACATCCTCCTAATATTTCGAGTCCTGGTGCCTCTATTTCTTTTTGCACAGTATTAGCCGTTTGTAAATGTTTTCACGAAATATCGTACGTAAAATATCCTCCTTCTATTTCGAATCCTGGTGCGTCTTTTTATACCCTACACCACTCTGTGGTATGTTTGTAACAGGCAAAAGGAAACGAGATAGACACATTGTTCCTTTTGAGAATTAGCATAGATTCACTTTCTAAGTCAATTTGTCCATGTTAAATTGTAAACAAAATACAGGTCGCATTTATGATCCGAATTGGATGAAATTTGGCATAAGTAACTTATTTGGCCCAAGGACGAACCCTATTGAAATTGGGAAAAATCGGTTCAGATTAAGATATAGCTCCCATATATATTTTCGTCCGATTTAATTTAAATGTTGCACCATAGTCCCTATATATCTTTCGATTTGCACGAAATTTTGCACAGCCTAATGATTTAGGTCTACAATGATGTGTGTGTGTTCAGATTTAGATATAGCTCCCATATATATTTTGGTCCGATTTAAGGTAAATGGTGCAACAAAGTTCCTTTGTATCTTTGGATTTGCACGAAATGTTGCACAGCCTAATGATTTAGGTCTAAAATGATGTGCGTTAAGATTTGTGAAAATCGGTTCAGATTTAGATATAGCTCCCATATATATTTTCGTCCGATTTAATGTAAATGGTATACCAAAGTCCCTATATATCTTTCGATTTGCACGAAATTTTGCACAGCCTTATGATTTAGGTCTAGAATGATGTGTGTCACGTTTCCTGAAAATCGTTTCAGATTTAGATATAGCTCCCATATATATTTTCGTCCGATTTAATGTAAATGGTGTACCAAAGTTCCTATATATCTTTCAATTTGGATGAAATTTGGCATATCGTAAATTTTGCACAGCGTAATGAATTAGGTAAATTGTTCTAGTCAATGATGTGTGTTAATGAATTAGGTCTAGAAAATCGAACCAAATTTAGATATAGCTCCCATATATAATTTCGTCCGATTTAATGTAAGTGGTGCACCAAAGTCCACATATATCTTTCGATTTGCACGAAATTTGACATAGCGTACTGAATTAAGTCTAGAATGATGTGTGCTAAGTTTTGGTTCAGAGTTAGACATAGCTCCCATATATATTTTCTTCCGATTTTATGTAAATTGTGCAATAAAGACCCAATGTTTGTCCGAAGTTCGATATAGCCCCCATATATTAGGATTAATCTGTTGAATATACCCAAAGTGGTGAAGGGTATCATATAGTCGGCCCCGTCCGACTTTACTACTTTCCTTACTGGTTCTTGTTGTACAGTGTTATTAGTTCGAAATATATTCAAATAGAACTGGTTACAAATTAGATAGCATTTTACTTCAACCTGTGGTAAAAATACCCTGTTTATGTCTTTGCCCGTAATATGCAAAAAGAAACAAGATATATCTGCATATAGGAGCATTCCCACCCTGGGACACTTTAAGTTAGTCAACGTTTCGTGGCAGACCCCATGTAGCGCCATTTTCATTTTTCTATATTTTTTACCCACATTTCCAAATATTTGGTATATAACATTCTGCAGTTTCCATATGAAAATAACTGAACAAACCCTAATTATCAAATTCCAAGAAAAATTGGTTTAATCTTGAGTGCCTTAAAAATATTGCACAGTGTATTGCTGTTTTGGTCATTTCCTTATGCTCTTGTTTCTCATCATTGTGAAGCAAATGAAAACGAAACAAAACTTTGACGAACTTCAAATCCGAAAAATTTGTCCATCTTGTATCCAAGCACGTCCATCAGCACATCAACGTTGTCATCATTAGACAGAAAAAAAGTTCATTTTGACGTTGTTTGACAGATATTCTATAGTTCCCATTTAGGGACTATTCATTCAACTGTATAACAAACCTTCCGTCGTCGTAGCTATTGTTTTGTCTGAATATTGTTTGATGTTAATTAATTCCTGTCTTCAAGACACTTCATTTCGTTGTTGTCTCCCCGCCTTTCATTCCCTATTTTGTTTCTACCCCGTACAGATTCGGAACATAAAGTTGTAGAAAAAAATTATCAAAAGTTTGTCTAATGGAATTGGGTGATGTACATTATCGTTTTTTTTTTATTCCCAACCTAGCTGTTGATTATTATTATTTTCTATCAATGTGCTGAGGTGTGGCTGTGTGTGTGTGCATATACAACAAATAAAAAAATCGTGTCATACTTCATGACATACGAAGAAATTTTCGTCATTCTTCTCAGTTTGACGAGCAACGCAAAAAAAATGAAAGAAAATAAACTAAGAGAAACCCATGATAGTTGATTGTCATCCGTTGGTCATTAAACTGACAAAACGGATTTCCTTAACTATGTGAGTAGAACAGTGATGTGATGTTTATAAGTAAAAGCTCTATATATTAGGTGTATTTTGCATTCACATGAAGTATTTTCAATAATACTCCATCAGAATAACATGCTCCTGTAAGAAAAAGATAAAAGTAGAACGGACCGAATACTATTTATTCTTGACGGATCGGTCATAATTGGATCAATTTCAAAAGAGTTGATCCTTTGGGTATGCCACCTGTACTTTATTTACGATAATTAAAAATTCAATACATCAGTTTACATTTTGTTTAAACCCCACTTTACAATCGTTAAAATAACAATTTTGCAATTATAGTTTTGCATTTGGATAACATTCCACCTTGCAAACAATTGTATATATATATGACAAATGGCTTCTTCGTAAGTTAAGCACATCCTTATAAAAAATCTATGTCTATCTATGTAGAATAACCCCCTCTAGGCTAATATATCTTAGATTCATAGACCACTGTGCTATTTTGCTTTTTAATATTTATTGCAATAGTTTGTCATTCCTTTTACTAGAAATTTCCTGCACCATTCAATCATCAGTCCGCCTCTCTTTAACCTCTTTCTTTTCATACACTGGAATTCATTCCCTTGCTTTCTTCCACTTGCTCTGTGTCCATATTATAGTCTCTGTCTCTCTGTTGCTTTATTTTGTGTGCACTCTGTAAACGTATATATACCATTCATTGTTTTCTGGACCTTCATTCTATTTATTTCGCACATTTCACTCAAACATTATACTAGTCACCAGACCTAACATCTATCCATCCATCCAGCTATCCATCTATCCGTCAGTCAATCGTCATCTTGTCTGTCACTTTGAGCTGTCATTTTACACCAACTTTATACTGAACTTCATGTTTTATGTTTAAGGTTACAACAATCTGTTTTGGGTGGATTTCACCTTCTCATTTTCCATTGTTTTTTTTTTTACATTTTATGCTTGCATATCTCCTTCTCATACCCTTCCTACAAGAGGACAACAGCAGTCACTACAAAAAGTTTTGTTAGAGTTTGATGTTGGTGTTGAAGTTTTTTTTTATTGTTTTCCTTTTTTTAATATTTCTATTTTACTCCTTATTCTTTGGGGGTTCATCATAGGTACAGGGAATACAGACATACGTGTATATACCGAAGTGTATGTCTGGTTTATATCATACTCCTTATATGTATTTAGAAAAAGGACTCTTATTTAAGTCAACTGATTTGAAAGACATTGATTGACTTTCTTAATAGACTTTACGTCTTATCAATAACAACTACAACTACGTACAACAAGTCAAATTAAAGTAAAATGTCAAAATTGTATGAGCGATTTAATACGCACACAGTACTTGAGGGAAATGCGTGGAATGTGCGTGCATTTTAGTCTCAAAGAGGATTAATTAGAACGCAGTTGCGTTAATAGAATGACTGAACAGACACAATGAAATACTCAAACATGCGAAATGTTTGGATGCGTAGATCCAGTCACGTGTTGCAATAATTTGTGGTTTTTAAAGCAATGTAATTTATTGGTATGTGCTATAGATTTAAATTAATATATAATATGTTATATGATAGTGAAGTGGAGGAATAGCATTTGGTGTTAATAATCAAGTAATATTTTTTGAAAGCTATGTGAAATATATTTGTAAAGCTATAGATAATCATGTAGTCTGTATTAGCCTGCGTCTTCAAAGTAAAAATTACAAAAACATATCATGATATTTAAATGTTAATATATTTTTAAGAACAAATATACGAGGGTTATTCGGCTTTGATTTTCACGAAACTTAGCAAACATAATTCATGACTAGATTCAGTACGCTATGCAATATAAGATCTTTAGTACACCATTTACATAAAATCGGACGAAAATATATGTGGATGATATATATCTAAAATTGAACCGACTTTCACAGAACTTAGCTCACAACATTCCAGACTCAAATCAGTACGCTATACAAAATTTCGTGCAAATCAAAAGCGATAAATCTGAAAATGCGTTCAGATTTAGATACAGCTGACATATATAGTTTGGTACGATTTAATGTGAATGGTGTACTAAAGTGCCTATATATCTTTCGATTTGCACGAAATATGGCATAGCGTGAATTAGCTCTAAAATGATGTGTGTTAAGTTTCCTTAAAACCGGTTAAGATAAAACCGATATATATATATATATATATATATATTTAGATATAGCTCCCATATATAGTTTCGTCCGATTAAATGCAAATCCTTGATTTACACAAATTTTGGCATAGCGTACAGAATTGATTTTAGAATGGTGTGTCTTGAGTTTCGGGAAAATCGGTTCAGATTTAAATATAGCTCTCATATATATTTTCCTTCGATTTAAACAAATTAAATCTAGAATAACCTATATTAGATTAATGTGTGCATATGTTGATATATACGCTTTATATTATCGTGTGAGTTCGTGCAAATGTTGCACCAAATAATAGCGGGTTCTCAGCATACCAAGTGGTTGCTCATATACGTTCAGATGTACATACAGCTCCCATACACAATTGTGCACGATTTCATACAAATGGTACACCAAAGAACCCATGTCCGTTCGATTAACATATGTTTCAGAATTGTATGTGTATAGGTTGTTTTAAATTAGTTCAAATATCTATGTAGTCCACACATTTAATTTCGTCATTTCTTCAGGATATTGTACATATGAGCATCTCTTGTATTTACCCAAAGTGGTGAAGGGTATGATATAGTCGGCCCCGTCCGACTTTACTACTGTTCTTACTGGTTTATTTTTTTGTAGTTCATGAATACCTGGCAGACATTGTCTTGTCTTTACACTTTATAATTGTTAATATATTTTTAAGGACCAAATATATGTCAGCTATATATCCATATATATTTTTCGATTCGCACGAAATTTGGCATAGAGTACTTTAGGTTCAGAATGACGTGTGTTAAGTTTCGACAAAATCGGTTCAGATTAAGGTATAGCTCCTATATATAGTTTTGTCAGATTTTTGGTAAATGGTGCACCAAAGTCCCTATATATCTTTCAATTTGCGGGAAATTTTGCATAGTATACTAAATTGAGTCTACAATGATGTGTATCAAGTTTCGAGAAAATCGGGTCCTATATATATTTTCGTCCGATTTAAGGTAATTGGGGCAGCAAAGTCCATATATATCTTTCGATTTGCACAAAATTTGGCATTTGGTACTGAATTAGGTCGAGAATGACGTATGTTAGGTTTCGAGTAAATCGGTTCAGATTTAGATAGAGCTCCCATATATAGTTTTGTCCGATTTTATGTAAAATCCACCAAAGTCCCTATATATCTTTCGATTTGCGGGAAATTTTGCATAGTGTACTGAATTGAGTATAGAATGACGTTTACCAAGTTTCGAGAAAATCGGGTCAGATTTATAGCTCCCATAGATATTTTCGTCCGATTTAAGGCAAATATATTCGATTTGTACGAAGTTTGGCGTAGGGTTCTGAATTGTGTCCAGAATGATGTGTGCTTAGTTTCGTGAAAATTGGTTACGATTTAGCTATAGTTCCCATATATATTCTCGTCCGATTTAATGTAAATTGTGCAATAAAGACCCAAAGTTTGGCCGATCGGCACACAATTTTGTACAATGTACTGAACTTACTATAACTTTTCATGTGTCAAGTACTTTTGAAATTGGTTCAGATTTACATATAACTCCTATATATACTTTCGTCCGATTTTAGGTAATTGGTGCACTGAAAACCCATAACTAGACAGAAATTCTGAACTTATGCTAATTTTACTTCTGGGATGTTTGGTATTGGATTCTGTATTATAGTACTTATCTTCCTTTTCGGTATTTCATCGTTATTTTGTGAAGTTCTGCCACATATTTTAAGCAAATGGGCTGTAATTTTACACTTTGCATAATCATTGAATAGAAAATCGCAATACGAAAATATTGAGATTGAATAATTTTATGATCCGTTATAAACTGAATGTTGAGCAGTTAATGATGAGGAGTGAAATCTTTATTTTTGACATTGTTCAATACATTGAAACCGCCATTGTGGACGACTAAAGAAAAAATTGCATTTAAATGCATGGACTTCTTACTCTGTCTATGAAAAAATCCTGCTTATCTAAATCCCAGAATTCAGAACGAGTTATGAGAAATAATTGGAGAACACATTCAGATGTCTATTGTTGAAGAAGTGAAAAGAGCTGTATACTTTTCGGTTTTAGAGACCAAAATATAAAATATCAGCTATCAATATATAGAAGATTTTTGGACATGGTATCTAAAAAAAGTCGATGAATGTGTCCTTTGCTACTTGGAAATATAGGATTAACAGGAAAATAATTTTCGACTGTCATAATAAACGCCATTATCAGGTTGGGTTTGGATACAAACATTTTGAGAGGTCAAGAATATGACTGTGTGAGACAGTTAAACTGGAGTATGCATTCATTCATATTTTTAATTTAAGTTTAAATGCGAAATGCGGAGTTTGATGCGCAATTTGCATGAAATTGGTCGTAGATATATATGGCAGCAGTAGCGAAATCAAAAACGATTTTCATAAATTTCAATAGGGTTGTACTTGAATAAATAAATGAGGAGTGCCAAATTTCAAATTTCAATTTTCAAAAATTTCAAAAAGGACATACGCGGACATTCATAAATCAGAAAGTAATTATATGCATATTCTCTAAAGTAACTATGGATATATATTAATTACTTTTGCTGATTCAAATATATGGAAAAAAACATTATAACCTGTAAAACAGTGCGTAGTAGGTATAAACATGAAACGTAATATATTGACATTTTTGTGTATACACTCTTCATACCGAGTGGTTATAAAGATTCTTCCAATATGTACATGAACAAATTAATCAACATCGATTCTAAAAACAAATTTGCTGCCCTTTATTAACATCTGTGGTCCAGTCAGACTAATTACATTGAATGTGGCAAACATTGTGTTATGTATAACTACCATTAGTCAAGCAATTTACTATGAGCTACATACAGGCAATGGCCAAAAATCAGAAGGAAGCTACTAATAATGTACATAAATTTTCAAGAATTAACAGCAATCATTCACATCATCAATGTCCAACTCCTTTGCCGTGGTCTTCGTATTTTTTTTTTGCTGTCTAAGAAATTATGATACCAATATAGAAACTATCAGTAACATTATTATGATCTATTTTACATGCCACTGCAACCTTAGTTATTTAGGCAAACTAAATATCCTATCGCCAGATATTTATAATTTGAACAAATGAATGACCAACCACCACCCAAAAAAAAGTAACGATGATGATGATGACGATGATAAAGACATTGAAGTAGCATGGGTGAATGAGTACGAACGTAAGTGTGCATTGGCTATGCTGGAGAAAAAAAAAATAATAAATAAGCAAGTGATAAATAATAATTTATACGAATACATCAGAGAAAAGTCCTAATTGGAATTGATTAGATTTTATGCTCGAATCATGCACGTTTCGCATATTTATCTGCGTCTCAAACATATGTGACTTGTGAAGTTTTTAGATATAAGCACGCTCACAATCAAGCTGCTGCTCATGTTGCCTCACACTTGCATCCATACACTTGATTTCACTTTCTTGCACTTGTTCACCCATACACACTCCCATGCCAATAACTAATCACATACCTTTATAGGAAATAAATATATATTGGGATATAACGAAATGAATTAAATAAACTTTTGTAGACGTATTAAAGCGAACATTACATTTAAAGGCAGAGTTGAGCATTGGTATGAATAATTTACTTAAGGGGACCCCCCCATTCTCGGTGTAGAAAAATTTAATTTGGTTTTTTGATTTAATTCGAATCTACACGAATGTCCCTATAAAATTTGAAGTGAAAATCTCAAGAACACTTGAAGATATAGCCGATTTATCGTGTAAGCATCAAGTGGCGGCAAGAGTGATTCTCAATCTTTAAACACATTTTCTCGAATCAGTGTTTTTACGAATGGTGGGCACAATAATTCAAAACCTAATAATCCAATTAGTTCCAAATTTTGACACGCTTCTCTGGGAGTGTACAGATATTGTATGAAGCCAATCGGTAAGGAACTTCATTATTTTTTAACTTAGTTCGTGGTAAAAAATAGGCAAATTTCAAAAAAAAAAAATGTTCAAGGGCCCGCCATTTAAGCCCGACTCGAAAGAGAAAAACTAAGGTTAGTTTAAAAAAGTATAAAACCAGTAAGGAAAGCAGTAAAGTCAGACGGGGCCGACTATATGATACCCTTCACCATTATGGGTATATTTATCTAAATGTGAATCTACCTATATATGTCACTCGTCAAATATGATTAGGTCATCCGTTGGGCTATGTCTGTACTTCTAGAAAACGCCACTACGTAATTCTATGCTCAATTTCGTACGTTGTGCAAATTTTGATGTCAATGTGTCATGCAAATGGTGCATCGAGGAACTTACGTTTGGTGCCGTTACATAAAATATGGCATAGAGTATTAGATTGAAACTTGTTGAAATCGGTTCAGGTTTAAATATAGCTCCCATACATATTTCCATCTGATTTCATCCAAATGATGTACCAACGTATAATATTGGAGCTGCAATAACGCGTTTTGGAGTTTGTAAAATATATTCATATGTAAATATATATTATCGTCTAAGTTCATGCAATTTGTGCACCAAAAAATAAAGTTTTCTCCACCGAAATGAAACTGTGGACCGCACAATGTGCTGCAGAATACTAGATGGCGTATGCCACGGTTGCTCGATTAGGTCCTGATTTACATATAGCTCCCATACAAATTTTTGCTACATTTCATACATATATGAACATAACTTCGATTTTGTGTAACAGTGTTATTAAGATATAATAAGAATTTTAGAACAATACTGTTTAATTACTCCCATTCTCTTACATGAGGAGATTCAAGAACGAGAAATAAAGTTATCGTTACACTCTAATGTCCAAAAATCTGTGAAGTGTTAAAATTCTTCGAACAAAATAACTTACCATAACATTTAGTCTACATTGATAATGTTCGTATTGGCATAACGGAAGCCGATGATAAATCTTGCCCTCCTCCATATACGCCTCACACAATCATATTAACGACGTTTTAGTTAAACTTTTACTTAATGGGCATTAATAAATGTTTTTAATATTTGTGATCGATTGGAAGTCATTTCTCAAAGATGGTCTATTTTATAAGAAGTATTCAGTTGGTAAACTTCAGTGGAATGTTTTCCAAGTATATCACACTACAAATCGTTTGCAGAATTTGTGAAATAAATTTAGAATTTCCAAATTGTGGTAATATGCAGTGCAATATTTGTTCACCTTTCATCATTCCCTTTTGTAAAACCCTAAGCATGAATACATTGCTATTGAGAGGCAAAATAATGTCTTAATTTGAGTTGAAAAGAAAAAAAATCGAACAATATATTTATTAAAACAAGGAGTAATTATTTCAATATAATTTGCAATAAAAATAATATAAATACACGAATTAGCTGATCAATATTATGAATTTTGGTTGGTTAAATAGTTACAACATTTTATCTCCCATATATATTCTCTTCACACTCCTTCAAGCTTGCTGAACAAACTACAGCCTTTAGTTAATCCTTCTTAACCACCGTATTTTCAATATACACTCGGTTCTAGATCCAACCTCAACGACCTTTGAATTACTTGGGTTTTTTTATGACAGGCTACGAAAAGGAAATAAAACAAACAGCCAAGCACGCACAACAATAACAATGTTCTCCCATGCTCTCCCCTATGTGAAGCGTTGCGTTGGATGATTGCGAATTGTTGGGTGGGTGGATAAATGGGTGCGTGTATATGAACGAATATCTGCATTTGATGTGAATTTTTGACAAGTCAGTTGACAATGTCATCACAAGTTGACAGCCTTATTATGATGATGACGACTACGATGATGATGATGTTTTGTTAATGTTGTAGCAAGGTTTGTTTGTGTTGTTTTTTTAGCACAGATGTATGTATGATGATAATGTGAATGCAAGGTTTTCTAAATATGTGTAATGTATTTATGTATGTGTATGTGTGAGTAGCACATAATAGTTCAAGCTGAAAATTATTTTTCTTTTTTCTTTCCATCACCCTTGGTCGTGGCAGGTCACATATAAAACACATAGCTTTAAGATAGACTGACATTAGTCTGTTTTTAACATGAAATGAGTTGTGTTTCCTTTTCTGTTTTTTTCTTCTGTTAATGATTATAATTGTTTGTGTAATTTATATATATATAGTTGAACTTCTGTTATATATTAAAATATCGGAGTCATATGTTAAGTAGTATATATAATAAATATAAAAATATAAAGTTCATATTGTATCATTTCAGATTATCGAATGGTCAATCGTGCTGATCAACGTTTAGCCGAAGTAAAAACGACATTCAGTTTGACCTGTGCGAAATATTTATATACTCTACCATGTGGTGCATGAATAAGGTGGTAGAAGGTTGTTTATGCTCTGAAAAAATAACATTTCAAATTACAGGCACTCAGTTTGGAGAACTGGGTTAGACGGGACATTTGTTTGGAGAAAAAAACCTTTATTGTAATTTCTTGAACGAAGTGTTTTATTTGATGGGACATGTATGTGGGCAATATAAAATGTTGGAATTATACGTATACTATCCAATATACTGAAAAAAATCATTCAAAATACTGGCGCTATCTTTATATCAGGGCTATATAACAACATATGATTTTTCAGATTTTGGCTAGGCCATGTTTTATTGACAGACTACTTAAAAACTATACAAAATGGAATCGCTACCTTCTACATAAAAATAAAATAGTTGTAGTTATACTACTAGCCAATACGAGTACAAAAACATTTTATAAGCATACATTAAATAAGGCCCCTAAAAAATCAATAAATTCAAAAACAAAATGGGCAAAGTTAGTAAATGACTTAAAACTAAAATTAAAAATTCATAAAACAAATCTTAAAACTACTATTTACATTATTTACAAATACACAATAGATAACACAATCACGGTGTAGTTATATACACAGTGTTGTGTAGGTCCATTGTGATTAACCGTCTATGGTAAACCAGCAGTTGGTCGTCTACAAATAGTAAACCTTCTTCATTAAGGGGACCCCCCATTCTCGGGGTCAAAAATGTTGTTGATATAATTCGAATCTACACTAATTAATGAATGTCTCTACAAAATTTCAAATGAAAATCTCAAGAACTCTTGAAGATATAGCCGATTTATTGTGTCAGCATCAAGTGACGGCTAAAGGGCTTCTCAAACTTTAAACGCGTTTTTCTCTAAACATTTTTTGTGAATGGCGGGCATGATAACTCAAAAACTAATAACCCAATCGATTTCAAATTTTTACACGTTTCTCTGTGAGTGTATAGCTATCGTATGAACTAGGATAAAGCCAATCGGTGAAGATCTTCCTTATTTTTTGACTTGGTTTTTGGTCAAAAATCGGCGATTTTCCAAAAATATTTTTTCAAAGGTCCACCATTTCGTTAATTTTAGAGCGAAGTCAATAATCCTAGTTCATACGAGAGCCAGACATGTACTCTTTCTAACACCGTTGGAATTTTTGGATTCCGATGTTCCAGTGAGGAGTTATCATGCCCGCCATCAATAATAAGGACTTTTCTTTAATTACAAAAAACAACAACAAAACAATTACAAAATTTTTTTGTAAATAATTTTTCCTCTCTATTAAATCTTCAAATATATATGTGCAAAGTTACAAACCTTAACAATCATTGGTTTTGATTTACTAGCCCATTGAAAATCTTGAAAAATTAAAATCGAGAATGGGTGGGGTTCCCTTAAGCTGCTCGAGCGCGACAGGAGGCAGATGCTTTCTGCAGGGAATCCTCCACCATCACATTGTGAAGTCCATGAGACTTCTCTAGAAAGGCCCCCTAATTAGGAATCTATCAAACCTATACATAACAACTCTATCATAAATAGCCCTAGAAGAAGGGTTTCTTACTGAGCCATCGGGTCTAACAATGGGACGAAAACCTACACAGTACCTTAGTACCGATCTTTCCCATGAGAGAACCTTGGGGTACCCCAGCTTTGATAGCTCTTACACCAGAGAAGCTGTCGCCTAATAACAACATATGATCTATTATCTGTAGATATGTATGTCAGCCATAATGAAACCTTTATACTAGACTACAGCCACAACAATGGGAAAAGGCTTATAAAGTCTTCAAAATACCGAAATTAATTGGTACAGTTACAGCTGCGATAAATAAAATAGCACCACTCTTACAAACAATACTTAAAAGGTGTATAAACTATTTATAAGTTCTGCGTTCAGTGGTCGTCTGACATATTCTCGAGAAACTTTTTCCCCTTACACCATAATCTCACTAACATCTGTCCATAACACGTTCCTCCATTTTAAAGTTATTCACAAGTGTATATCTGAGTTAAACAGTAGATCAATATTGATAATTTTTTTTAAGGTTTTCCTCCAATTAATAAAGCAAAATAGGACATTGCCGCTGATTTGGTTGAAAAACGTACCCAAAAGCTTAAAAGTCCTGAATATTTGAGATACCGTTATAACTAGCAACTATCCCAGGAAGCAATGTATGTGCAAAATTTCAAAGCCCTGTCTTAAGGGAACCCCCCATTCACGGTTTTGAAATTTCGGCTATTTTAAAACGGCTGGCAAATGAACATATGAAATTTATATATTATTTGAGAAATTCAGGAAAGTTAATTAAAAAATCCTTCTAGGATTATTAACATCGCACACAAATTAACAAAATGGCAGACATATGAAATTTAATTTTTAGAAATTCCCTGTTTTCGAGTTAGTTAGAAAATATGGAAGATCTTAATCGATTGCATTTATCCTAATTCGTACGATAGCTATATACGTGTAGCTCGAAATCATTAGTGCAGTTTTATTAAAAACGAAATAACTCATATATACATATACAAAATATGACAAATTCTTTTTTGTTGGAAAATTCCTTACAGTATTTAGCGTTCTGAGCATATTTTTCATTATTAAGTCTTTCCTACATTCTACATACTCTTTAAAGAAATATACAAATACCTGTTGACAATGTAAAAGAAAAACAAACAATCCAGTGTTACCACCCGCAGAAATCTGACTTCAGTTATAGTCATCACCATAGAAGTGTTGACACAATTATTAATTGTTATTCAATTCCATTTCGACATGGTACTATTTTTAATCGTTCATGTTTTGTTATTGTTCACCACAGAAGTCAATTAACAATGACCACAAAATTTTCTTTAGTTTTTGAGAAACAAATTTTCCCACCCAATTTACCAGACATTTTTATGACACAATTCAACTTTTTCATACAATTATTTGAAAAAAATAGATATAAAAAATTGCAAAATCGATTATTTGCAAGTACCATGGCAATTTTTTAATCTCTCTAAATCTCCAATTACTTTAGACAATTTTTACAACAATGACAACAGGCCAACTGTACAATGACTTTTTTTGCCTTCGCCATGCAACTTGAAAAATAACCAGAATTGTACACAGATGGAAAAATCCAGTCAGTTTGTGATGAAATAATTTGGCACAGAATAAATAATTTCGTTCCGGTATTATATGGGCATGCATTATTTGTAAATTGATGATCACTTTAAAACCTGGCATTTTAAAATTATTTGCATTAAAAATAAAAAAAGTTGTTTATAGGGGACAGTGCCTTAATTTTAGGTTAAAAACATTTTACCATATTTTAGAGTTTATCATTGAATATTTTTAAAGTGTATTCTTGCATTGTGTGAAGGCGTTGAAAATTTGCAACAAATTTCAACATTTTGTTGAACATTTATTACAATTTGACACTAATAAATGTTAACACACAATAATGATTGCTGATCAATATATGGAAAATCAATAGACAAGAGATTTAAATAATTGCTGCAAATGATTACAGGCAACAGCAGCAACAACGACAGCGACACCAACCAACAACGATGGCTGTAACACAACTGCCATCACCACGAAAATCACCACCTGCTGCCTATGTGGGAAAAGACAAATATATTCATATTTATCTCGATCTGAATAAAAAGATAAAAGTCCGAAGAAACCTAACCAAACATGAAAAATATGATTTATGTTAAATTATAAATCACAATTTGACCAATTCAAAACATGGCATGCCATGCTAGCAAAGTTCCCAAACAATTTTCTCATTTATATTTCATTAAATTTTTGCATAAGGCGTAAACATTTTAAACCAAACACATACATATACACATGTATATGTGTATGTGCAAACACCCACATTTAACAAATCATATTGACTTCTTTTATAATACTTCAAATACCGTATTTTCTGCTGGACCCTGTCTTCAACTTAATGAATAATTCGTTTGAATGGGACATACGAACGTATGACTGTGATTGACATTTGAATGAATTTTGTGACATTTTATTTCAGGGAATTAACTATAACACACAACAAAAACTTTGGCTAACGAAAATACGTCGCACAAAATCATCAGTATTACCATCCTTAACATTGTCAATGTCATCATCGTCATTGTCGTCGTCTTCTGTGTCCAACAAAAACTGTCAAACACCAAATGAAATTATTGTGTTCAGGGACATATGAATGGACGACACCCACTCAATGAAATTGTCATTAGGTAGGCATTCTCATATACCACAAATAAAATTCATCAAAGGAGGCAACAATTATTCTAGTGGAGTGATAAATTTTTTTCTTAATTCTAATATGACTCAGTCATGATTTTCATTACGCAATTTTACTTGCGGTAATTGTTAGTTTTCTACCCAAAAATTATTACAATTGAGAGAATTCAAATTGTCGAATTCATATTTAAGAATTTTACCAGTATAAACAGAAAGAATACAATAAATTAACAAGAACCGCCAAACGCAACTCCTGGAAGCTGTTCTGCGAAAAGGTAGATAGCGTCAACGACGTTTCAAAAATCAAGAAATTTCTATCCAAGACCCACACCCAACCCGAAACTATGGTAGACGGCGAGGGTAATAGGATAGAAACAATCGAGGAAACACTAAGGTTCCTAATGAATGCTCACTTCCCATCGAACACATCGACAATGGACGATGTCATGACAGATAGGGAAGAAAGATTAGAGGAACCAATTATTGACAAGTCAATGGTGTTAGACGCCCTAAAAAGCTTCTCACCATTGAACCAGAACCAGATCACGTCTTCCGCACTCTTTAATGTTTGCTTAAGGTTGACGTACACACCAAAAGCCTGGCAAGAAGCCAGGGTAGTCTTCATACCCAAGCCCGGCAAGGCAAACTACGCCACACCAAAATCATATCGGCCAATAAGCCTAACTTCTTTCCTACTCAAACCATGGAACGTACAATCGACACCATGATAAAGAGCAGTATACCAAATGATACGCTGAAATACAAACAACATGCGTATGTAAAGGGCATATCAGTGGAAACCGCTTTATATGAGGTAGTACACTGTATTGAGGGCACCTTCGCTGAGAAGATGTATACCTTAGCGGTATGCATTGACATTGAAGG
>NW_026884782.1:0-59099 GCF_032173495.1 Musca vetustissima | reverse complement strand
AGGCAAATTGAAAAGAGCTCCATAGAATATGAACGTAGCTTAAATTAAATGTACTTACTTTAGAGGAATCAGAAATGTTCGATTGAAATCTTGTGTTGGATTTTTCAGAGTTCTACATCTCTGCTGAACAAATGATTTTTTTTTCAATACATGCAGAAATTCAAAGGTAAAATCAAAACACAGTGGATTGTGGTTATCTATACCAGTTCCAAATACAGTCAATCATGGTTATGAAGGCGTGTAAAATCCAGTGAGCAAAGCAGTATAGAATGACTGATTTTGCCATATGATCATAGACTTTAACTTTATGCGGCGCTAATATGAAATAAAATGAACATTTTCCTAAAAAGTCCTAGTCCGTTTGACCGTATAAACTTCCATAAAACTACATGTGTGGACTTTGGTCAGAACCGAACACATATAGCTAAATCGATCCAGCTAGTCGATATAGAAGTAGTATAAAGATTGTTTGGTCTAGGACCAATATTTCGTGGTGTTTAGATGTCATGGGCAGGGATGGTCCGTGTGACGAATTTTTATGTTTTCGACTGTCAAAAAGGTGTAAACGTCGAAAACGTCATATACCTGTATAAAATGTAATAAATGTAGTAAACGTCATTTATTTGAATATTATTACCATATACAGTTATTTTCATGAATATATATTATTTTTACATATATCTGACTATTCCTTACTATAACTGATAAAAAAATTTTTAACATTTTGGAAAAGAAAATATTGAAATTTTATTCGGATTTAAGTAAAGCATACGTAATTTCCAAATTGATTAAGGGAAATAGCTATTTTGTCAAAAACCTAATGGTTTTGGTTAGGTTTCCGACGTTTCTGACGTATGTATTATGCGGCGGAAATGTATGTAATTTACGTCACTGTTTCTGACGGACCATCTCTGGTCATGGGCAATAACAACATATAATATTTAGTTGTAGGAAGAGATGGGCAGTGAGCAAATACCAAAAGGGTAAATACACGGTAAATTGGGTAAATACCCCATAAATTTTACAAATACCTACTATTTCCGGGTTTATGGTATAAAATCTATTTAAAATGGACTAAACACGTGGGTAAATATCCGTGTATTTACCCAAAAATTGGGTTCAAACTAATTAACTGGGGAATCACTGGACATATGCGGTCAAAATTTGGCACACACGCTTTTAACGTCAAAGAAAATATTGGTATGGAAAATGGGTCCACCTTTTCTGGTAGTCCCAATATAAAGATACCCCCTTTTGAGTATTTACCCAAATATTGCGTATAAACCCATTACCCTACTTTGACGTTTTAAACGTCAAAGTAGGGTATACTGCAATTTGACAAAAATTGATTTCATAATGAAGAATGGAGACCAACTTAAAATATAAATTCATATGTCTGTCATATACACGCGAAATTTTGCTCATGTAGTTCATTGAAGGCATATATGGAAGATGTTTTTCAAATCGTTTGAGATTCATGTATCTGCCATATAAAATGTATTTCCTTTTTTAAATCGAGGAGTATATATCTATAGTCGGTAACGTCTGAACTTTTTACTGGCTGTTAATAAGTCCATAAAATACATGTTGAACTGCAAACAAATTGTAAGTCATTAAATTTGTTTTTAGATAAATCAAAAGCCTATTCATCAACACATAATAATCATTCGACTATTCGACAATAAAGAATCAACAAACAATCAATCCAATATGATTTATGCCTGACAGCAAGCAATTTATGCTGATTTGTCCAAAATAAACAGTAGTTCATCGATCATATTCAGCATATTTTTAATACATTTTCAATGAAATAAATTTTTCAATTTTTCAGTTTTGTGAAATATGAGAATATAATTCATATGAAGTACAATATTAAATCATTACTGAAACGGCATGCCGGAAATTGCTTGTTTTTTGTATGTTAAATGAAAATTTAATTTGAAATTGTGATCTTTTGTTTCTCAATTGATATGACAATACACAAATACACACCCAATGTCTTCACTTGTTTTCCGTGATATGTCAAGACAAATCGAAACAAGGATAGGTTGCATTAAACTATGAAATGTTTTATTCAAATTGAAAGGTACTTTCCATAAAAGGAAAATACTTGAATTTTGGTTTAAAGCAAAAAAAAAAAAATAAAATAAAATAAAAATTTCAATTACATTGTAACACATTGTGGTAAAGGTTAAAATCTACACTGGTTTTAACATACAACACATGAAGTCGGAAGGTAATATATCAGTAAAAGTTGGTTCGAAAAATTTTGGACTGGCGATTTTTCACTGCAAAATGAATCACGCGGAAGACAAAAAGTCTGTGAAGAATGATGACCTGAAGGCTCTAGTGGGAGCGGATCCAGCCGTATCCACTAGGGAGCTTGCTATCAAGCATTTAGAGCACTTTTTAATGTGCAAACATTACGAAAATGAAGACAGTCTAGAAAATTAGATACCAGAGTTTATTAATTCTAAAGACCAAAATTTTTTAAGGCATCTACGCTTTAAAATCTCGTTGGGAGAAGTGTATTGAAGCGAATGGAGCATACCTTGATTGCATAAACAGCTTTTCAAGAAAGATATGCAGTTTTATACAATCATTTCAGAATCCGACATTTCATACACACCAACCTAATAAAAAATAAAGTTTTCGGTTCGTTTCATCCACGCAATATCAAATGATCATCCTCGAAAATCACATACGTCGTCCTTGACCAAACCCGGAACCTCATGCAAAATTTCCAGCGCTACATTTCCGCCTGGTAAAGGTAATACTAAACAATTATGATATATCGTATATAAGTATTGAATTAAAATCGGAGTACATACAACAATATAATTGGTATCAATGTAATGGTAAATCATTTCATTTGAATATACTATCTACTTCTCGGGACTATGTCCTTCAGGAGTAAATATACGCATCATAGAATACAAATTTTGCCACTCTTCGCACAAAATCTGGGTCCATATGTCTCGCTAAATATTGACCGATCTTTATCAAGACAATGACTAGACCTCGGATTTTGCATATTTGCATAATTTTTAATAATGAAGATATCGAAATTCTGATTGGTCACAAATTCGTTTCAAAGGATTTAGAATTATTTGAAGGGTTCATATTTTTTAATTTTTTGCATATTTGCATATTTTGCATATGCACGAGATATGCAAAAAATATGCAAAATATGCAAAAAAAATGCAAAATATGCAAAAAATATGCAAAATATATGCAAAATATGCAAAAAATATGCACGGTATGCTAGGTCGATATGCTATAAATATGCAAAAATATGCAAAATATGCAAAAATATGCAGAATATGCAAAACTATGCAAAATATGGAAAAATATGCAAAAATATGCAAAAATATGCAAAAATATGCAAAATATGCAAAAAATATGCAAAATATGCAAACATATGCAAAATATGCAAACATATGCAAAATATGCAAACATATGCAAAATATGCAAACATATGCAAAATATGCAAACATATGCAAAATATGCAAACATATGCAAAATATGCAAAAATATGCAAAATATGCAAAATATGCAAAAATATGCAAAATATGCAAAAATATGCAAAATATGCAAAAATATGCAAAATATGCAAAAAAATATGCACGGTATGCTAGGTCGATATGCGAGAAATATGCAAAAAATATGAAAAATATAGGCAAAAATATGCAAAATATGTGCAAATATGAGCAACATATTTCACATATGCAATCATTTTAATCAAAAAAAAAAAAAAAATTCAGGGTAGTTTTCGAATTTGTGTGCTTTCTTTATTTTTAACCTATTGAAATCTAATTGTGTATGTATGCGTTTCATGGTTCAACTGTTAGATTTTTGGGGCATTATGAAAAATTTGCTAAATATATGTATAAAACATGCAAACATATATAACCGTTATATGGCGATGTACTAAAACGTGGACCGATATATCCCATTTCCAATACCAAACATCCTAGGAGTAATAATAATTTTGCATATATTTTGCATATTTTGCATATTTTTGCATATTTTTGCATATTTTGCATTTTTTGCATATTTTGCATATGATTGCGTATTTTGCATATATTTTGCATATTTTTGCATATTTTGCATATTTTGCATATTTTTGCATATTTTGCATATTTTTGCATATTTTGCATATTTTTGCATATTTTGCATATTTTTGCATATTTTGCATATCGACAATGCATATTTTGTATATTTTTTGCATATATTTATCGCATATCGACCTAGCATACCCTGCATATTTTTTGCATATTTTGCATATTTTTGCATATTTTGCATATTTTTTGCATATTTTGCATATTTTTGCATATTTTGCATATTTTTTGCATATTTTGCATATGTTTTGCATATATTTTGCATATATTTTGCATATTTTTTGCATATTTTTGACATGACCCCAAATATCGATCAATTAAAGCATGAAACGCCTAAATACAAAATTTGAGTCCAATCGGATAAAGCATAAAAAATATGCAAAAATCCGAGGTCTAACAATGACTGAATTCTTGCTCTTTGTAATCTAATAGCGACCAGAAAAAAACACAACAGACCGATTATTACTTTAAACAACAATAGGTCTTCATTGGCCAGAACCCACCCTACATGCATAATTTCGTGGCGATGTACCCATAATTGGGACATGTACCGTGCTTACAAAATATAACGGACAGACGAATGGCAACACACGTCTAGATCGACTAAGCTAGTCGAGATAAGAAGATTGGTATATGTGGGTCTATGGCCAATATTTATTGGTGCTAAACAAAGCGATAATACCCATACAACATAGTTGTGTAGGGTGTAAAAATTTAAAGTCTGGTAATGTGAAACACCAGAAAAAACGGGTCGTTTTTTCATAACATGGGCCCATATTAAAACATTTCTGCGATTAGGTATTCTTCTCTTTGAAATTACAGCTGCTTCGGTTCGATAATAGGGGTATTCCAAAACATGGACCCATATATTAAGTTGGGGAAAAAGAAATCCAAGGCCGATCTTCGAAAATGTCGATAAAATCGGAGAAACATCGCCCAGGAGCTAAAAATCGGCCATAAAACTGTTTTAAACCATTTACACAAAGCTGGTTTCAAAAAGAAGATCGATATTTGGGTGCTACACCAATTAACAAAAAAAAATGGGTGGATCGAATTTCCATCTGCGAAGCCTTGGCCAAACGGAGTGATATAGACCCATTTTTTAGACGGATGGTGACTGAAGATTAGAAATGGATCACAAACAATAAACCTGTGCGAAAACGATCGTGGTCAAAGAGCGCCAAAGCACCTCAAACGATGATCAAACCAGGACTAACGACCAGGAAGGTTCTGCTATGCATTTAGTGGGACTGGAAGGAAATTATTTATTATGAGTTGCTTCTATATGACCAAACGTTAAATTCTAATCTCTACTGTCGACAACTGGACCATTTGAAGATAGCAATTGACCAGAAACGGCTAGAATTGGCCAACAGGGGAGGTGCCGTGTTCCACCAGAACAACGGTAGGCTACACACGTCTACAATGACTCCCCAGAAACTTCGAGAACTTGGTTGGGAAGTTTTAATGCATCCGCCATACAGTCCTAACTTGGCACCAAGCGATTATCATATTTTTCATGCATTGAAAAATTTCTTTAATGGTAAAAATTTGGTATCGACTACTAGAGTTTTTTTGCGAATAGAGATAAGGACTTCTATGAGATAGGCATTATGATGTTATCTTTAAAATAGCAACACATCATACAATAAAGCGGTGCATATTTCACCCAAGTCAGGCATTCCGAAGCCTGTTAAGTAAAGTTATATAGTTCATATAAAAATAATGGATTTATTTTTCCAAACCTAATAATTTTGCATTCATTCTTACTACTACGTTATTGAAACAATTTGTCTTTGCCGTTGTTACGCCGACAATATCAAAAAATGGTGGTACACATTACCCGAAGTTCCTCTATTTTTGTATTTTGATCAGACCTTATATTTTCATAGTGCCGTAATTGATCAATTAGTTTGGAACCTGTGAATAAAAACACTAAAATTACAGAAAACGGTTGTTACAGTCGTATGCGTATCAGATGACACGTTGCAAATTCGAAATACCAAACTAAAATCCTCTGATTCCGGAGTCAACCTAAAAATAACCCAGGAGTGAACTAGATTTTCAATTTCTTTTAATTTATTAGAACTCCTCAATACTTCAGGGGAAAATATATTGAATTACAAAACAATGTCCAGGGTTTAAAAATTCAAATGAAAACGGTACAATATTCTGAAATGAAATCATTAAAAAGTGTTAAATTGTCATCTTTTATAATAAAATTTGAAATATTAGAAAAAATTTGGAAGTGTTATAAATTTTGTATGGTTTTCATTCGATTTTAGGTATAGTAAAGAATTTTCGTTTGGAGCTATGCGAACACTTTTTTGCAAATCATTCCAATAATATTTAATTAAAAAATATTACATTTTTGTGATGAGGTGGACGTTTTGCCGTACACTCCTGTTCATTATTTATTTTTTATTCATATTCCTAAAACATATGCACATTTGTAATATCCATCCAATTAAAAATAATTAACCAACATCTTCAATTTTAACCAATTGCAAAAAATCTTATTTCTTTTCAGATTTGTTCACATAATAATGTCATTCAAAAAAACCAATAGTAATAACCATTATTTGTTATATGGCATTCTTACAAAATGCCATACATTTAATTTACTTCAAGAAAAATCAAAACAAACAAGAAAAATTGACAACAACAAAACTAAAAAGTGCACTTGCTTCATTAAAAGACAAAAATACTTTGTCTTATTTTGACAATAATCTCATTGAAAACCATAACTACAACAAAAACAACCAGAAAACGCAAAGAGACCAACCCACAACCATTGTATGTATATCATACACAGCAATATTATTCCTCACTACCGAGTAAGTATCTATATCTATCGTTCCTCATAAAAAACTATTTTTTTTTGTAACCCATTAAAAGCGCATTCAACCTGAATATCAAATGACAATATGATCGTGTAGATATGTTTCAACTTGATTTTTTTTATTCACATATTTATTCGTTTGTATTGGCTTGTTAGTGGATTTTTTTCCGAAGCAAGTTAGAATTTCACAATATTTTGTGATTATGTAGTATAAGTAAGAAATAAAAAAAGACAAACCTTTCACAAAAAATCAAGAAAAAATAATACAACCCACCCTGTCATAAAACAGATATAAAAATATACAAAACAAACCCAAACAAGTGTGTACTAAATTAAATTCACTTTGAGGGGTTATTTTTTAGAATGTTATTTAATAAAATTTAATTATTAATATACATTTTTAAAGAGTTTTTTTTTAAGTAGGAATTCTAACATGAAAATTGAATATTGTTTTGTGTTCCCATACATTTTCACTCCACTGTATGCACGCTTTTGCTTTTGAATAAACAAAACACACACACAAACACCATACCACAAATATAACTATTTATATATTCACATATGTGTCACTAGGCTTGAGTGGTTTTCTTAACCGTCTCGCCGGCTTCCCGCCCTCTTTATAAAATATTATTTAAACAAAAATTCAATGAACTTTTTAAGGCATGAGAATTTATGCTAATTAATATAACGGCAAAACATGGAAATGTTTGGAACGCGAGTACATGTGTATGGTAGAAACGAAAATAAACAAAACAAAAGACTGAAAGAACGATCGAACAAACGAAGAAAGTTATAAAAAGGGAAAAAGCAAAGCGTGAAATACACAGAATATGCGCATGGAATACTAAATGTTCTAGGTATGGCGGTGGAACTTAATTTTGGGGCTAAACAATGCTTTGTGAAATTACTTTCGTAGGTGGAAGTTGTTTTAAATATAGCAACATTTTTAAAATAGTAGAAATACTAACAAAGGTCAATATTAAATACAGGTGCAAATATTATAAAATGTGACAAAAATGAAGGTATTACAACCCTATAAAAATGTGTTAGAAAAATTTGAGAAGTGGAAATATATTCAGAAGTCTAAAATTTGAATAAATATTAAATAAATTGTGTCAGAATAACTAATATTTAGCGTTGTAAAACTGTATTTCTTCAAACCAATAAAAATTCATAGGAACTGTGCAAAAAACTCTAGTAGTCGATTTTCACAATCATCCCTAGATTCCAATTTTATATCCTTCACCACACTGTGGTACAACAGGGTATTATGTCCTAGTGCATATGTTTGTAACAAGCAAAAGGAATCGAGATAGAATATACATAGAATGACTTTCTGATTTATGCATGTCCGTCTGTCTGTCCGTCCGTCTATGTATTTTGTGAGCAAAGTACAGGTCGCATTTATGTGGCACAGGTCACTTAATTGGCCCAAAGACGAACCCTATTGAAAGTTAAGAAAATTGGTTCAGATTTAAATAAAGCTCCCATATTTGGATTCGTCCGATTTTACGTAAATGGTGCACCAAAATTCCAAAATTTTTCCGATAGAGACAAAATTTTGCACAGCGTACTAAATTAGATCCAGTTTGATGTGATGTGAACTTTTGATGCGATTGGTTCAGTTGTGGTTATGTAAGTTAGTACCAAACTCCCAATATTTACCCGATTGAGACAACATTTTTCACAGCCTACTGAATTAGGTCCTGTCTGATATTTATGAAATTTTGCTCTCATACCAAACGTTCGATGTTTATTTCGACTCAGGCAAAATTTTGCAGAGCGTATTAAAATGTGTCCACATTGATATATACAAAGTTTTGTGAAAATCGGTTCAGATTTGGATATAGCTTCCTCTACCGATTTTTGATAAAGTCCCAAGAATTGTTCGATTGATACAAAATTTTGCACAACGTACTGAGATAGGTCCATATTAATGTATACGACGTTTTGTGATTTAAATAGAGCTCCTATATATAGTATCGTCCGATTTTTGGTAAATGGTGCACCGAGGAGCCTACGTCTGTTAAATATACCGAGATAATATTTTGGTCAGTGGTCTGTGCTGCAGCATATCAAACGGTATATGCCACAATTGCTCAATTAGGTCCAGATTTACATATAGCTCCATATACATTATTTTGCTCGATTTCATTCAAAAGAATCCGATTGAATACAAATTTTCATAGATTTCCGCATGGTATGTGATCTATGTAAATTATGATCTAGTTTTGCCCGATTCCACTTTAATGGTCCTCTAAAGGTTATATGTCTGTCCTATATACAGGATATTGTATATGTTAGCATCTCTTGTATGTATCCAAAGTGGTGAAGGGTATCATATAGTCGGCCCCGTCCGACTTTTTTTACTGGTTTATCATTAAAGAAATTTTGCAATGCAAGAAACAGACGATAATCGCTTGGTGCCAAGTCCGGACTGTATGGCGGATGCATTAAAACTTCCCAACTAAGCTCCCGAAGTTTGTGGCGAGTCACTGTAGATGTATGTGGCCTAGCGTTGTCCTGGTGGAATACGACACCTCTCCTGTTGGCCAATTCTGGCCGTTTCTGGTCAATTTGCTGTCTTCAAACGGTCCAGTTGCTGACAGTAGAGATCAGAATTTTGAGTTTGGCCATATAGAAGCAACTGATAATAAATAATCCTTTTCCAGTCCCACCAAACGCATAGCAGAACCTTCGGGGCCGTTAGTCCTGGTTTGGCCACAGTTTGAGACTTTGACCACGATCGTTTTCAAACAGGGTTATCGTATGTGATCCATCTCTCATCTCCAGCCACCATCTGTTTAAGAATAGCCAACAGCTCCTGTTTCGATTTTTCTCTTATCTACTAAATTGTAGGAAAACGCTTCCATTTCGTAGGCTTTGGGAAGAGAAAAAAGTCAGCGGGAGCTGACCAGTTATCAATGTACAAAATCCACAAAAATTTACTTTAACAAAAGTTAACCAATAACAAGTGAAAATGGAATAAAAACGTCAAAAACTGGTCCTAAATTCAACATTTTCTGAAGGCAGGACATTTAATAAGGTCAAGGCGTAATAGTTTTTCGAAAAAGCGCACTTTCGCAATTATATATAAAAATTCCATATTAAAAAGGGGCCCCATTATCAATTTCTCAAATAAGAATACCTTCCACAATTATACCATGGATGTTCTCTATAAGTTTGAAATAAAAGATTATTAATTTCAAGTTTGGATATTTGCCCCAAAAAAGGATCGCCTTATAAAAATAGCCTTTATTACAAATATGATATGTTCCAATAATACAAATTTTGTGATCGAGAGCAACATTTTTTTAAAGAAAATAACACATAATAAAAGGAATATACACTTTCTGTAATAAATTAAATATCGCCCTTTTCTGTATATTTCGCAAGCCTCCTTCTTATAAATAGCACATTTCTTTCCAATAAATAATATATTTGTATTTTTTTCGCAAAATAACTAGATTTCCACCCAATCATTTTGTTTTTGTTTAATATTCTCTTGCATTATTTCCTATATGGCATTTTTAATGAGACTTTTTCAAAAAACAAAAACAATACCAAACTGACACATGTCAAAATATGCCAAAATTCGCGCAAAACAAAAAACCCCTCTACCGCCAACGATAATTTACGGAATAATACAGGCCTGTGACAATTTTATGCTCATTTCTTATAAAGAGACACGTTTCATGTGGCAAGACAAGCTAAGAATTTTAATTGTTACCATTTTGACAAGAAAATGGCAACGGCAACAAAAAATAATGAAAATAAATAAATGACAATCGCAACATAATAAATGCATAGGCGTAGTTAATATGTAATAAGAGGGGGGTATTATAAGGGAGATGAAATTCAAAAGGAAAGAAATAATATTAAAAAATAATAAAATCATAGATGTAGATAAAATGCTATAAATGGGGGTGGATGAAGATGATTAAATGTAATAAATTGGAGTGTTGGGGAGGTAGGCTGTCCTTTCAGGACATACATACATTTTTGCCGAGCTATGACTTTCAAAGATAGGGTGTGGTCCGTAAACATACTCACATATACATTTGTATAGAATGCACTGATAAAGTTCTACATAAGGTGTGGGTATTTGGTATAAAAAATGGGATATAACGGTCCATATTTTGTTGGTATAGCCTCATATAGAAATTCGGAATAATGTTTGGTATTTTGAAGTTTGAAGAAGCATTTTTCAATCCAAGGGGCTGTAGACAGGCACTCTGAGGTTTTTGCTGCGTAAACAATTATGTCGTGGAAAATATTGCTCCAATATTCTCCCTATTTTTAAATTTTGTCCATATTTGCCACCGTATAGAGGTTCCAAACCACTTTTGGAATTTTTAAGGTTGTAAAAGCATTATCTCGAGCCTAATTGCCTATAGTTTCATTTATTTCTAAAGGTCAATGTTTTGGTATAGTCTCCATATGAAAGTCACACTTTGTTTTTGATATATGGAAATGTCTAGCCCATTTCCGATCTGACTGCAGTTTAGTATTTTGTTTTCTAAAAAGACAAAAAATATCTCCTGGCAGACCATATAGGTCCATGTTTTGATATTTATTTATAAATGGGTATTTTTTACATAGCACCCACTTTCGATAATTTTAATGTTTTAGCCGTATTTTCCCAACGAAAATTCAGAGTTTAAAAAATCTTCTGGCGGAACATTTACACATGCATTATGAATACGCTCCTCATGGTGGAGGACATACAAAATTGGACTGGCCGAACTTAACTTAAGGCAGGCCCTATTAGAGGAGTGAATTTTTTAAGGAATATTTTTGAATGCCCTATTAAAGTCGTCGATTTTGTTCAGACCCTATCATAGGCGTGAATTTTTTAAAGAATAGTTTTTGCAGGCAGTTTTTTCAAAGCATGGATTTTTTAAAGAATATTTTTTTGCAGGCCCTATTCGAAACGTGGATTTTTTAAAGAATATTTTTTTGCAGGCTCTTTTAGAGGCGCGGGTTTTTTTAAAGAATATTTTTGCTGGTCCTATTAGAGGAACGATTGTATAAAGAATATTTTTGCAAGTCCTAGTACAGGAGTGGATTATTTAAAGAATAGTTTTGGGGGTCTTATTAAAGACTTGCATTTTTTAAGGAACATTTTTGTAAGCTTTATTAGGGGTGTTGATTATTTAAAGAATATTTTTTGCAATATTTCTTTCAGGGAATATTAGAGGCTTGGATTTTTGGAGATATTGATTTAAATTTCACTATTTCCAATAAGATTTTTCAGAATTTGATTGTATTCGAGACATATGAGGCATATTTTTTGTGATATTTTCAAAACTATAAATACTGACTTTTTGAAATTTAAGGACATTGCCAGCCCCTCCCCTAAAACCACAACCAAAGATACATATAGGCCAATTTTTTTATTTTTATTGTCGATTTTGGATATATGGTGGAATGTGTAAAAAGTTTGGACCTGTCCTTTCAGTGTGTATATACATTCATATCCATTTTCAGGACATTGTTAGCCATTTATAAGGATTCCGATCGATTTTATGTATTTTAAATGCGATATGCCGATCATAAGTTTTGGTATACATTTTCGAAGAACGAGTTTTTTAATTCCCATAGGACTATTTAAAATTGAGTTGGATTCGAAAATCCTTTGTGTACATTTTTTATATCTTCAAAGAAAATTCTCTGCTACTAAATATTCATACAAATTTTCTGGACATTGTCATTAGTCACCTCCAAGAAAACTAGGCCAACTACGCCTCTGTCTTGCCTTAACTTTAATGTTTGTTTTTTGTCTGCAGATTTTTTCTATTGAAAAAAAACTCACATGCATTGGGAATTACTTACCTTAAAATCATTTTGTTAAAATAAAATCTGGTACAAGTGGCAATGGTAGTTTAGTTATTTTTTCTGTTAATGACTCGGATTAAATGTTGCTGCACAGTTTCCGTTGACGTTTGGCGACTGATACGAAAAGGAAATAAACACCAAAGGAAATATTTAATCCAATTATGGCAACAATTGTTATGGTAAGATTTTTGTTTCAGTTTTATTTTTCGGTTTTGCTGTTACTAATTAACACTCAGAATAGCCGGTGTTTTGCAGAGGTGGGTACGAAAAGAAAAACGCGCGCGCAAAAAAATTCAGTACGAAATGGCCTTAATTACGTATAAGTAACGTTGGTTAATTATATGAAGTTTTTTATTTTAATTTTTGTTTGTTTTTGATTTGTTTGCTTTGCTATCATCTAACACTGAGAATATGCACTATCAAGTTTGTGTCTTAAGTCTTTTGTTTACATCAGTCAAACAAGTCTACTGTGTCCGGTTAACAACAAAAAGAACCAACTTGTAACAACACAATGTGTTCTTTTATTGCTATTGTTATATTGCACACACACACACAATGACGTCTGCGGCGTCTGCTGTGAGTTGGTTTAATAAATTTTCGTTTTTTTGGTATTGTTTAGCACTTGACTTGGCTGCGTTTCCTTTTCTTTGTTATTGTTTTGTTATATGGCTTAAGAATTTTCAACAACTCCACTTGAGTTGTCTGGTACTTTCTTCCGCTTAACTTTCCCTTTGGATTTATTTTTTCATTCACAAAGAATAATATTTTTTGTTTTTTCTTTTATTTTTATAAAATTATTTTTATTTCAATTAGTTTTCATTCACTTTGTCATTATTATTTTGTTGAGGTCGTTTCGTTTGCTTTCCATTCACAATCTGAAAAATCATTCACAAATGGATATGATTTTTCCACAAAACACACAAAGAGTTCCACAACTGGGTGCTCTCTCGGTACCGTTATCCGCGCTTTACAACCTTTACGTTGTATGTCCCACAATTAACTGATTACTTTGGCCAATTGCTGCTGAAGAAAATCCAAAAAACCGATATGGAATAATAAAATCCAAAACGAACGAAAAATCTGTTGAACACACAAACGTACAAACACCAAGTTACGTGTGGCAGGCGTTGCGACTCGACTGTGTGCGCACAGTCACTTGTGCAGGCATCTGAAAAAAACATACAGAAACATGTTCGTTGTTACAAACGAACAGTGGTTGTTTGACTGCGCAACTGCAGCGCAGCCCCGTTAACGTGTACAACAATGTGTGGTGGTTTTAGCCTGAAACAGAAACTGTTAACAGCGCCTCTGTTTTTCTTGTCATTGTCGCCTAAAGCGTTAACGTTAACGCTTTCGTTTCATACAAAGCCGCCTTAACTTTTGTTTTCTTTGAGCGCAAAGTTATGGTGGCTATGATAAGATGCTGTGTTTTTGTGCCTCGACTACAGGCGTCGTAGACGTCGGCGTAAGACTCAACGGAGTTGAGTAAAAAATTTGTGAGTGGTATTTATGTTTTCTTTTCATTAAAAATAAATTGAAACTTGTAAACAATAATAGGATATGTGTCATATTTTATAAAAGGAAACAAAAAACAAAAGACTTAAGACACAAACATTTTATATGTTAGTAGACAATAGGGTGAAATGTGACAAGAGGGCACAATTTTATGGTCTAACAAATTGAAATATATTAAGCTTCGGTTTGGTTTTTGTTATAACAACAGGGGTTTCTGATAAGAAGTGTCGTCTCGTTGTAAATGATCGAATTTTAATTCCTAAAAATTAAGATATGTCTTTAACACTAGATTTACGGCTGATAAGTACACAAAATGTAGTTTTTGTGAAGAAATTTAAATAAAACATTTATTATCTGAAAACTGATAGAAAACGTTTTTACATACAGCCGTAACATCGCCCAGGAGCTAAAAACTGGCCATAAAAATGTTTTAAACCATTTACACAAAGCTGGATTCAAAAAGAAGCTCGTTGTTTGGGTGCCACACTAATTAACAGAAAAAATAGGATGGATCGAATTTCCATCTGCAAAGCCTTGGCCAAACGGAATGAGATAGACCCATTTCTTGGTGACTGGAAATGAGAAATGGATCACATGCGATAACCCTGTGCGAAAACGAGCGGTGAAGCACCTCAAACGGTGGCCAAACCAGGACTAACGGCCAGAAAGGTTCTGCTATCGTGGAAGAGGATTATTTATTATGATTTTATTCCATATAGCCAAACGCTTACTTCTGATCTCTACTATTGACCAGATCTTTAGCAATTGTCAAAAACTTCGGGAGCCTGGTTGGGAAGTTTTAATGCATCCGCCATACAGTCCGGACTTGGCACCAAGTGGTTATCATATTTTTCTTGCATTGCAAAATTTTTTTTAATGATGAAAAATCGGTATCTAGGGATTATTGTGAAAATCGACTACTAGATTTTATTGCAAATAGAGAGCAGGACTTCTATTAGAGAGGCATTATGAAGTTACCTTTAAAATTGCAACAAATCATACAACAAATCGGTGCATATTTGGCCCAAATCGGACATTTCGAAGCATGTTAAATAAAGTCTTATAGATCATATAAAACTAATGGATTTATGTTTTCCCCAACTTAATATATATTTCAATACGTAACTAAAAACCTATGTATGCTTTTTAAAATTAATATCTATTGTGGTATATCTACATATTTCAAGCTGTCCCAAAGGAAAAATTCGCAAGTTTTTTTATTACGATGGCAAAATACGTTGACCTCTTCGAGAACAACACATTCCGTAAACTTCTCCCGCAAAACATCATTGGCTCTGTGGGACATAAAATCGTCTTGTTGAAAGTATTCATTGTTCAGATCAATTCAATCCAAGTTCAATCATAAAAATGAATAATAATCTCTCGGTAGCGCAAACCAACTGTTGATTCAACAATATTTTCCATAAAATGATTTTCAATGTCATCTGGGACCATAAACCACCACACATTAGGAATGGAGAGACTTCTCATCAAAAGCTCTTTGGCTTGTCCGAACACGTATAAAGAACGTATAAAGCACCATACCCCTGCACTTCATATATTTGGGAACAGATTTTACACCTTCTACCGTCCATGGCACGCTTTTCCAGGATTGGTTAATGCTGAAGATCATAATGGGATGATTGAGCTTTGATTCTCAAGTCCATATTACACAGTTATAATTGTCATCATCCTCTGTAACAGATTGTTTTCAATTTTGTATCACTTCCATCCATTTTATATGTATGCATCGGAATCTTGATCACAGATCGATAATATTTCGTAAAAAATCAGTAGTGTTATATCTCTGTTGCAAAAATGATCAATGGAGTTTCGGGGTAACCACTGTAGGATTTCAGACACATTCCTTAATCATGTTGACTCTAATTTTATTTCTTATTCTTATTCCTATCAACAAATATAAACATGGGTATATGTCATAAGCTCAAGTTACTATATTATGGAAATAAGAAGTAGTACTAATTTGTCGTTTCGATTTTAAAATACCCTACTCCAATTTGCCAACCTGAGTGTGTGTATTTTGGTATTTCGTTTCCTTCTGGCAGTAATTTACCCTGCCACAACCTCCATATAAAATCCCCGTCGATTATAGGCACAAAATCATATGTAAATGTGTCTGCAGACTGAGATCTCTTGTGATAATACCTGTCAGTTGCTGATGATTCGTACAAGATCATATAGTTTATAGTTTTTATGCATTCTAGTACTGTTTTGGAGTTAACCGTCTTGGAAGTTATTACTTGTATACCATGTTTTGCTGTATTTTATCCAGATTTTAAACTTAACCAGTTTAGACATTCTGTTATAGCTCGAAACTGCAAATGTAGTATCGTATTGATATCTGAAAAGAGTAGTAGAATTTTAGTCCACGTTCAGTTCTACAATAAAATCTCCAGTACCGCCCTTCCTAAAAGCTAGGAGCCATCTGTCTAACAACATGTTACAAGAGGGCATTTGTGGTAGTGTTCTGTTAGCCCATGAGTCTTTGTCTGGTATCAATAGTGGGGATTGAGGATCCGACTGTAGACTGTATATTATATTTTTTGGAATATATATTCGGTCCTGTGTCGATCCATTCTACTTCATTGGTTTCAGTATTAGGGGTCCAATGGCCGCTTTATGTTTTATTTGGATCTCAATTGGATGTATATGTAATACAGTCCCCAATGCTCTTGTTGGCGATTTGCGCACATATACCTAGGCAGCAAGTTCTCTATACTTTATTTAATGGATTTGCATTACATTTTTAGAGCCTGGGGTTCTTCTATGGGAAGATCAGCATCTGTAGGTTTTGTTGGCCCTTTGCTTTATATCGTATTTCTGTTTTAGCTTAGTTTGATATGACTATCTCTTTGTTTTGGAAAATGGATTCTTCATATTTATATATTTTAGTCTTTGTTATTTGGTCTGGTTCGGATTCATATTAAAATTCTTTAATGCCTATGGAAACTTCTAGATTTTTGAAACATGGATTGCAATATCGTATGAGTATCCCAAATTTTATCCAACTAATCTTTAACTTGGTTTTATAAATCTTTAACTTGGTATTCGGTGGTGACCGTGAGATACTCCTGGGATACATTACATCCTCGACTTCCTATATTAGGTTCACGCTACCAATTATTATCTTGTTACTTGTTTCTTTTGGTTTTTTCACCTGTCGATGCAGCTTCATCATTGGGTGGGATATCGGTGAGTCGTTAATACCCCCCTGCATCCGATATTGACAACTCTGGGTAGGAAAGAAATCATACATTTTTGTGACAAATTATACAGGAAAGTTAGAAATTTCCGTTTTTTTTTTTGTTTATCTGGATAGCTTCAATCAATTGCCCTACAATGAACGATTATCTTGGGAGTGGATCGTTTTCTTCCCAGCCCCCTCACTTATGTTGCTGTGTGTTTTGACAGCAACTACTTAAAGTTGTTTCCTTTTATTTTTTGACATATTACATCTCATAATTGTTGTGGTTAACATCGGCATAAAATCCAAATTGTAATCAATCTCGTATTAGATTTCAATTGAAATGTCTAATTCCCAAGATACTTAATACCATTTTTATTGGTTGTTTTGTAAGGCAGCATTTCAACCGGCGGAAATTAGACTGTCAATTAACCAAAAAAGAAAAGGCAAACTAGAAAAAAGGAAATGTAAAATCAGCATGAAGAGTGTAATTACTTTAAAACATGCACGTATGTAGACAACTAAATTACGATAATTAGGTTTAGTTCAATAGGTATTTGGATATAAGAAGGTAGCATTCAAATATTTAATATAGGGCCTGGATTATATTAAAAATGTTCTGCGAATAAGGTTTTAACCCACCAAGCCACGTCTTATAAAAATACCAAAAAATATGCAGAGAAGAAGGGTTTCCCAGAAAAAAACTCAGAGTCCGAAATTACATTCAATTCGGATAAATGTAGGAGTTATGTCAAAATTAAACATTTTTGGGGAATAGAACATTTTTTTGAAAAAAAAATGTTAATAATGTCATGTTATAAAGGTTAGGCTCAATTTCGGAATAGTTAAAGTCCTAGCCGAATTTTCCAATTTGAGTCTGAAATTAGATATTTTGTTTTCTTTGATGATGAAAATCTGCATGCAGCAATTTACCATGGCATATCCCCCAACTAATGGTCCTAATCCATTTTAAGTACTTTCGATACTTTGTAGACCGTCTAAAAACAATTCGATAGATAAAATTTTGGTTTTCTGTTTCTATGCTCCCAACAGGAGTGAGCATAAGGCGTCAACAAAACATCTTAATCGGTTAATTTCTCCGTTAGGTTCCAAAGTTCTATTTTCTACATATATTGGGCCAGAATATTCTGCTATAATCCTAAGGCATCTACTTACGAATACCTTTAGATACAAGCAGAATCGATTTCATACAGGCTTCAAATAGTTTATGCTTAGTTTTCCTGGATATATTTGATGTTCTCCATAATTATTCACATCAGTTGGGATTTTCATATGGGGGATGGAAACTACTTTGTGTGCCAGTAGGTTGTTTATGATCTGAAAATATTAAAAAAAATAAACGTTAATTTTATGCGCATCTTTTTTACGAGCCTGGGCAATATTCCCCGATATTTACATTCTCTAGTCTGATAATGGCAATACTAAAATATGTAGACCCTTAATATGTTTTAGCATTTCTCCCAAATCGTATCTCTTTCATCTATAGAATTGACTTTAGATTAAAGGTCAACAGCTCCTCTTTCATACACTGGTAACTTTTCCGGATCATGTTTTCCGAAGTGAACATTTTCTTCGTAAGAGGCTAATTTTGTCATTTTTAACACAATAGTCTTGACCCGCTAAATATTGAACGATAATTCTCAAAACAGCCATTTGAATTTTTTGATTACATCACCTTCTCCGTGAAACATGTTTTATGTTCAGCTTAATAACGGTCCACGATTTTGGGTATTTGGATATTAGAGAACTCTCTGTGACAAATTCAGAGCTCCAATTTGCTCGATTTTACTCGAGTGGGAGTAAGTGAAGAGTATACTCGTCACTCTTTTATTTTGTTTGGGAGTGCTCGCGAGTACTCCTTGATAATGAAAAAGGGTGAGAGCCTAAATGCTCGAAATAGAGTAAGAGTTCACTCTAACAGTGAAATCGTGTGGACAAATATTTTTTTTTTTGTCATTTGCGTGTGTGGTAGCAAACAGTTTTTGTTGTTGATCGATCATGTATAAAAACAAAAAAGACATTGGTTATTTTGTTTTTTGAATGCATTTAAAAAAATGTTTACACATGTAAGGTTCAAATAAAATCTTTTTTGCAAGAAAGTCCATTAATGGCTAAGCAGTTTATTATTCAGCTTTAAAATCAAAATATTTTTATTTAATTTCATTTTTTATTAAAAAAAACGATATTCAAAAAGTATACTCGGCAAGAGTGGAATCTGCTCGATTTCGAGCGTATTTCACTCCCACTCTAAAATGAGCGAAGCACTTGCGCTCTTATTTGAGTGACAGAGAAAAATAGAGTATACTCGATTTATTTTTTTCTACTCGCAGGAGTACTCTCACTCGAATTCGAGCAAGTTTCACTCTTTACTCGAATTCGAGGGAGCATTTCGGAGCTCTGGACAAATTACACCAATTTGATTGTAAAATGTGGATAATATACATAAATTACCTTATATCGGGAGGTACGGTTATATGTGGGATATATTAAAACTTGGACCGAGAGACCCCATATTCCTTACCAGTATTGGGTTTGACATTAAAAACATGTGGGTGAAATTTTGGCGGCCTATGTCAAGTGGTTCACCATTTAATGAGTATTTATCCACGTGTTTACAGTCGATTTGAGAACAGAAACCCGGAAATAGTGTGTAAGATGCTGTATTAGAGATTCAATATAGTAAATACCCTAACAAATACCCGCAAATGGACATTTACCCAGAAAATACCATCTTTAATAATAACATCCACTACGATGAGAAAATTCGGCTAAAATATTTAAACAACCGAAAAAATACCTGGACCTTTATATGGATACTATGCCAAAACCAGGACCTATATCAACCAATGCGGAAGGAGAAAGCACCTAAAATCTTAAAACTATGACGGGATTTTTATATGGGGACAATGTCAGAAATCCTTCGGAAAGCGATGTATATCAGCCTGTAATCACCCAAATTATAGTCCTTTCTGTTGAAAAATTCAATTAAAACCTCAAAAACCGTCTACCACAAGATTGACCCTACCGTAGCATGGGAGCAATGGCAAAAGTGAACCGATATACCCCATTTTCAATACCAAACAATTGTCAGCCTTTTCTTAAATAGTTCGACCTCTATAGAGATTTCATCATAAAAACGGACATGTCTCAATCGAAAAAGATTTTTATTCCGACTTAAAATATAAACACTTTAAGGGAACTCCGGCGAATATTTGGAGCTGTAGCAAATGAAATAACAATTTAAGTCAACACTCGACCTAATTGTGGCAGGAATAAAAATAAACAATGTTGATTCACTTCAACAAAATTTCCTATTCATGTTTATGAAAAAATAGATTTTTGATTGATTTCAAATCTTTATAAAAATCACTCATATAAGGAACCAATATCACCTTTGACACTCCTTGACTTAACTTCACAAAATTTTGACCCACATTCACATTGAAACCCTTTCTAAAAAAAAACTCCCACTCACCCATGGTAAAAGTGCATAATAATTATTGTGTGTGCTTTTCAAATGATATGCAAAGCTTGAAGCATGAATTCTATTATTGAATATTCAAATCCCATATGTAACAAGCAGCAACACTAAATAAAAAAGAAATATCGAGCTTTGAATTTCAATTCATTTCAATGATCACAATTCAAACCCAACTCCAAATAGCAACAAGAATTTCAAGAGAAACTTAATCGAAACAACCCCTCGATCTGTTGGTATCGATCGGTGCATTGTTGCATTGTTGACAGGGTCATTGGGTTAGATTGAAAGTGTGTGCGGTGCGTGCAATCACTCGAGCTGTTGCTGGTGCTTATATTAAATTGTTTGATACGAACGACATTCTATTGGGCACCTTGCAGGCGAACCATGCATTGCTATTTTGTTATTCTCGTCGCTGGACGTTGGTCGAGTTCAGCATTTTTATGACCGTCCACCACCACGGAGTTTATGGTAGCTGTCATTTTTTACAATCAACGAAAATGACTACAATTTAATTATTTATCTTATGTGGTGCGTTTCTCCCTTGGGCCCCCTCTCTCTGCCACTCTGTCGCACTCGCTCGCACTGTTTTATTTTTATGATTTGCTCTAGTTTTTTATTTGTTGTTTCTTCATTTGCTGTGCAATGAAATTGTTTTACTGCCCGACCAGACCAGGCTGCGTTGGTGCGTTTTTTTTTTTCAAGATTGGCTTATTTCATTCGCTGGCTGGTCGGTTGCATGCCTCTAGGTTTTATCATAGGCCGTCCTCGTCATCGTAATATGATCGGCGTGTACTCGGTACAGGGTACTGATGTTGATGCGGATCTCTCTAGTCGTTGGGGTCTTACACAATTTTTTCTATTATTTTGTGTTTTCTTAGCTGAAAAATTGCATGTGTGTGTCTGGTTGCATGTAATAATTGTCATCGATGGTGGAGGTGGCTGACGGTGGCTGTTGCGGTGTCGGTGGCGGCAATGCATAGCATAACAATATTATTGGAAAAACCGCATACCGACTGAAATACTGCCCAAAAATCTATATTAAGTCTGTACTTAAATGGAAACCTAGCAACCCCATTGATACGAATTATGGCATTTATTTAGGGGGCATGAGGGGGAGGTAGATTTTCCTTCCACATTGCATATCCACATAATATACGAAATGCGTGAGCAATATCCAAAAGCTTCTGTTGGCAATAGTGATAATTTGACCGGTAGTATGATAAGTAAGGACAAAATCAATATTATTCTGAACATTCTGTAGATATTACCGCTGACACAACTTTTGACTTCAGTCCAAGGTTTACCGCATGCTTGATCCTTTGTCACAACTTTGGTGAATATTCCCACAAAGGTAGCGTGCAGATAATAATTATATCAGAATTTTCATCCTCGCGCATAATCGGCGCTAGGACGTTCTCTTGACTAGGGCTGAAACTGCCGTATTCATCAATGAGGCTGAGTAGGAGTTCAGTTTGTCTGTTTAAATGTTCATTGATGTAATTTAAAACAGAAGTGAAGTAGTCCCTACATGCAATTAAGGCACCAAGTTATTATATCGATTTTTGCTGCTGTGGCGTTTGAGACTAATCATCAGTCGAAGATTTTTTTTTTTTTTGGGTTTATAAAAGTTTCTGAATCCATAAGTGTTTAGAAGAAGTGGAGGATATGAGGTCGACCATGGTGTAGCCTCCTCTTTGAATCGCCCAGGTATCAACGATGTTCCGTTGAGATATTGTTTGTACTGATAGGCAAGAGATTGCATAATGACCAATCGTTACGGAGTCATCTTTCATGGTAGGAGACTTGAAGCGGTGGTCTCATCCGTCCGAATAGCCATAGGCACTTTTCACCGAACCAATTTGGATTTCCTGGTGAAAAATATGTATTCGCAGAAAATTTCCTATATAGATCCCTGTTCTGATATTTATACCCTACACAACTATGTTGTCAGGGTATTATAGCTTTGTGCAGCCCCAAAAGTTTGTAACGCCGTGAAATATTGCTCCTAGACCCACCTTTAAGTATACCGATCGTCATATCTCGACTAGCTGAGACGATCCATCTCACAAATGTGTCCGTCCGTCTGTCCATTATAATTTGTAAACACGATACAGGCCACAGTTATGGACCAATCTTCACGAAATTTTGCATGTAGGATGGGTTCTGGCCCACGAAGACCCCTATTGTTTTTGGGAAAGATCGGTTAATATTTAGGGGATGAAATGGACCAAATACTAATTTTTTGTCGGTTCTTCTGGTCGCTACAGAGGCCGCAATAATGGCCCGAACATCGTGAAATTTTCCATGGAGAAGGGGATCAGGCCAAAGAATAAGCATGCCTGTTTTCATAAAGATCGGTCAATATTTAGCGGGTCAAATGAACCCTGACTTTTGTGTGAAAAATGACAAAATTTGTATTCTATAGCGTATATATTTACCCCTGAAGGTCATAGACCCGACAAGTTTATATTATATCCAAGAGGAGTGGTTGACCTTTAAATTAAGACCAATTATATTGTTGTATGTGCTCGGATGTGGGAGTTACACCTAAATATTTATAGATATCTCCGTATTCGTATTTTATTTAGAGAGCGGAACTATAGCGCTGTTCGCTTTGAAATGTTCCATGAGGTTCCAGTTATGGTCAAGGACAACGCCTATAATTTTCGGTGATGATCAGATAATAATTTTGGAATGGAATGGACTGAATAATTAATTTTTTGTGTTATTTTCGAGTCGATCTATAGACCACAAATGAAAGCCGAACATCACAACACAACCCACGGTGAAGGGAATCTGGACAATAGCTGTACTGAATACTCGTAATATTCGGAAAATATGTCAGTGTGAAGAAGAGGTGCTGTTTACCTCTAATCGGTCAAGAGGGTGCAAATATCACGAAATATTACCCAGGCTCGGGTATTGAAAT
The DNA here is from genome assembly GCF_032173495.1 of Musca vetustissima. NCBI lineage: Eukaryota > Metazoa > Arthropoda > Insecta > Diptera > Muscidae > Musca > Musca vetustissima. Next base: position 35,147 of record NW_026884782.1, on the reverse strand, counting down.
CCTAGCCAGATTTCTAATAATTACATAGCCCTCATATAAAGATGAGGGTGACGTAGGAGGTGATAGATACCAAGCAACGGTTCTGATTCTGAAACGTATAAAGGATTACCTTCTGCAAATCTGCACTTGGAATGTGCGCACCAGGAACAAGTGCAGTTTTCGCATATGACCGCTACCCTGGTCACGAGGAGCGAATATCGAGTCGGACCATTATCTTGTGGCACACGAGGTTCGCACCCGTCTTAATGTAGTAGCAAAGGTACGTACCAACGTACCCAACTGCTTGACGAAAGCACACCTTGTCCCGATAATAATATAAAAGCCCAGTGGCAGAGAATTGCCCACTCCCTACAAACAGCAGCAAAAGCAACACTTGGGTACCAAAAACCACCAACAAGAAACGCATGGTACGATCAGGAGTGTCGTAATGCTACTGAGGCGAGTATAGGGTAACACTGCAGACAGTATCAACACGTAATGCGATGGAAAATTATCGGGAGAAAGGGAGAGAGAAGACACGAATTTTCCAAAAAAAAGAAGAAAGAACAAGAAAAACATGAGCAAATTAAGATGTACAGGAGTCAGAATGAAGTCCGGAAGTTTTACCAACAAGTAAAACACCAAACCAAAGGCTTTGTCGCAGGCACATCCTCCTGTAGAGATGAAGATGGAAACCTAACAAATCCACTATTAACCAGATTTCCATTCTGCGGCAGATCCTGGAAAAGACCCACAAAAAACACATCGACACATTTCACCTATTCCTCGACTATAAAGCCGCTTTCGACAGCGCTATCCGTTTAGTGGTGTTTAAAGCCATGTCTGCGTTTGGCATTCCTGCAAAATTAATACGGCTATGCAGGATAACTTTAACTGGTACAATGTCAGCAGCTAAAGTAGGAAAGGACCTCTCGGAGCCCTTCAATACCGAACAATGATTCAGACAAGGTGACAGTTTGTCATGTGACCTGTTCAATATTCTGCTGTCGGTCATATGAGATGCAAATGTAACAGAAATGGCACTCTGTATGTAACTCGTCTACGCCGACGACATCGACATAATGGGTCCAACATTGCGAGCGGTAATAGCCACCTTTGAACGAATTGAGAAGTCTGCCAAAGTGGGACTGCCAGTAAATGGCGAAAAGACCCAGCTGATAGTATCAACGCGCAATACGTTCTGTAGACTCGGACCAACTGTGAAACTTGAGAACTACAGCTTCGAGGTAGTGAACGATTTTATATATCTCGGTACCGCCATAAACAAACCTAATAACATCAGCTGTGAAATCCGGAGGAGAATAGTGTTGGCCAACAGATGTTACTATGGTCTGAGTAAGCAATTCACATGCAAGGCTACCAGACCAAACTCACACTCTACAAGATGCTTATACTACCCGTGCTGTTGTATGGATCTGAAGCATTGGTACTTGTGCAAGCGGATGAGGCAGCATCTATTCTTGGTCATCGATTAGGATGTCCCATCTTAAAAGGCATATAAAAGCTAGCCATGTTATGCCTCTCGCAGAAGGGAAAGGTCACGAATTTGATGGAAATATTAAGTGGAAAAGAAACATATCGGAACATGGTTTTTAAGCTCGGCTTACAAACGTTCTCTCATAAGCCAGCTAAGAATTTAAGCCGAAATAGTCTGGATTTATATTTCTGGTTCATAGTGGTTATAAAGGCCACGTTATTTTAAAGTTTGTAGTCCCACTTTATGACCGAATTGTAGGTTATAAACAATACAGCTTGCCAATAAATATTTTCGAGTTTTTTTTACCGAATTCGGCTTAAATATCTGATTCTGATCTGTTTTTTGAATTCGGAATATTTTGTCATAGGATATTTTGAATAAAAATTTGAATTTCGACTTTTTTGCTTAATTCACAATATACGGGTACTCTACGCCCTAACTAAGAATGAACTCCTACATGACTAACAATCAACAATATTTATTCAAACAACTTCAAATTTTAAACAAAAAGGGAATTTTAAACATTTAAATTTTTTCCAATTGGACATATTTTAATATTAACATAGGTCTACGTATTCTAATAGTGGTTTGATTTGCAATAATCAAGCGAGAGCGCGTCAATATAGCGATATTTTACTTCGGGGTATAGCTTTTCTCTGATGGTTTTATTTTTTATATTTATGACCGTTGTAATGATTTATAACGAAGATATGAGCCATGATACCATAATTAATATACATACCCTCTTTTGCGATTACCTTTTAAAATATAAACCACATAAATTCAAATACTTATTGCACCGTTTGCAATCATAAGTTAATTCTCATTTGTTTTCCCAATACAAGAGGTTAGAACAACACAAATGTTTTGTGGCACTTCAAACTGGAATTGTTTCCAATTGCAGCAGTGGCAGCAACAGCACAAACACTCACGCTCACGAACCCAACAATTGGTGTTGACCCGATGTTGGTTGGTTGGTTGCTTTTATCTTAACAAACAGAAACACGCATGCGTAGCAACAGTTGGCGGCACATGATCACATGGTGCTACTACGACGAATACGTGAGAAGACAGACATCTGTGCAACGTGCAACGTTCCATTCAACTATTCATCCGTCCATCCACCAATCCGATTCACATGTGTGTGGTTGGACGTTCGTTCATCTATGGAAGTTGTAAAGGTTTTAATTTTTTCGTTTAGTTTGGTATTAAATCTAAAAACTTTGTTGTACACAATGGACAAGTGGCACGACGGCATTAGGCCAAGTGTTTGTTTGCTATTGTTGTAGCTTTTCGATTCGATAGATTTTCTTAACAGTTTGCCACATAAACAATGGGTTATGTGATGCGTTGGTGTCTAAGCCACAGTCTAGACCATTTGGTACAACAAGTGCTGTTTGATGCACTTCCACTATGACGTCACTGTGGGAACTGGTTATCTACATTGTAGCATTTGAATTTATGAGTGAGTTATGATTTTTTTATAACTGAGTGAATCGATGAAAAACTCATAAGTTTTGTTGATGAGAGATTTAGGTGAACAGAGAACCATTAATGCAAAAACGAAATGTATTTGCCCTTTGATGACCACATTTGAGTCACGGAAAAAAGTGCAAAAAGTAGTTGGTTGTTTACCTCATAAGTCATTTTCAAATTGGATGTTTATTTTATACAAATAATATTCTTTAAAAAATCCACGCCTCTTACATTGATAATTTTTTGGAATAATATTTTTTAAAAAATCCACGCCTCTTACATTGATAATTTTTTGGAATAATATTCTTTAAAAAATCCACGCCTCTTACATTGATAATTTTTTGGAATAATATTCTTTAAAAAATCCACGCCTCTTACATTGATAATTTTTTGGAATAATATTTTTTAAAAAATCCACGCCTCTTACATTGATAATTTTTTGGAATAATATTCTTTAAAAAATCCACGCCTCTTACATTGATAATTTTTTGGAATAATATTCTTTAAAAAATCCACGCCTCTTACATTGATAATTTTTTGGAATAATATTTTTTAAAAAATCCACGCCTCTTACATTGATAATTTTTTGGAATAATATTCTTTAAAAAATCCACGCCTCTTACATTGATAATTTTTTGGAATAATATTCTTTAAAAAATCCACGCCTCTTACATTGATAATTTTTTGGAATAATATTCTTTAAAAAATCCACGCCTCTTACATTGATAATTTTTTGGAATAATATTCTTTAAAAAATCCACGCCTCTTACATTGATAATTTTTTGGAATAATATTCTTTAAAAAATCCACGCCTCTTACATTGATAATTTTTTGGAATAATATTCTTTAAAAAATCTGCCCTTTTTGGTCTTTGGAATAATATTCTTTAAAAAATCCACGCCTCTTACATTGATAATTTTTTGGAATAATATTCGTTAAAAATTCCACGCCTCTTACATTGATAATTTTTTGGAATAATATTTTTTAAAAAATCCACGCCTCTTACATTGATAATTTTTTGGAATAATATTCTTTAAAAAATCCACGCCTCTTACATTGATAATTTTTTGGAATAATATTCTTTAAAAAATCCACGCCTCTTACATTGATAATTTTTTGGAATAATATTCTTTAAAAAATCCCCGCTTCTTAGATTTTTGATTTTTTAACAAATATTTTAAAAAATCCGCGCCTCCTGTATGTCGACTTTTTGAAAAAAACTACTTGGCTACATTTTGTTGACTTTTTAAAAAATATATTTTTAAAACATCCACGCCTCTTATTATGGTAATATTTGGAAAAATAATCTTTAAAAAAATATATATTGCTCTTGTTTGGCGATTTTTTAAAAAAATATCTTGTCCTTCTTACATTTGTGTTTTGGTCAAAATATTCTTTAAAAAATCCACGCCTCTTACTCTACCGACCCTAGAAAAAATCCTTGTCGGAATTACTGATCTGTCTTCGTATTTCAAATGACTGTTCTATATTTCAGCTTTTTTTTATCAAAACAAATGTTCATAAATATAATTTTCAAATTTAAATAAAATTATCTCAGATATAAATAATTTTTCATTTTTATTTTTAACTGTCCCCCTTTACACGCATATCAGGAAACCACTAATCCAGTATTAACTTTGAATTAACATCTGAGGTGAGTAATAATTATCTGATTTATGGAATTTGTTGGCCATATCATTTACCTTGCCGTTTTTCAGGTGAATGCACAAACAGAATAAAATATCTTGTAATCTTTAAACATCGGAGTAGATAAAAAATAAACACACTCATTCACACACACACACCGGCAACAGTAGTGCAATTATTAAAATATTAGTTTTTATATTTGGTTGATGTCTTAATCCGATTAAGAGTCGTTAGAATTTCCGGTGTGTTGCCTAATGGGAACGCATTTGATTTGATTTGTCGAAATCAAGTTGGTAATGGCGTTTGTTTTTTGCTAGAGGTGTTTGAGAAAAAAATAACATATTCAGAAAATTGCAAGTATGCAATGATGGAATTCATTGTGTAGTTGTTATTAAATCATGAATATAATGTTTTGTGTAATTAACACTTCTTATCATTAATGGTTGCAATAGTATTTTTTCGGGAGTGATAAAATTGGTAATATATTGCATTATTATTAAAATTTGTTTTATTTTAATTAAAAAAAAAATAATAATAAAAATAAAACAGTTAAGCTCATTTTGTTTGAAGCTTGAAACATAGCTTCCAAAACAAGCTTCTAGTAAAATATATGTCACTACTATGTCAATTGCACTACATTTAAAAATAATACCCAAATAAAATATTAGAAAATGAAGCTAAGTCGATTGAATGACATAGGTCGCTTAAATTTTTTTTTTTAGAAATACTTAGTTTATGTCAATACTATGGCGGTAGTTAATTTTAACACTATGAGACAAAATTGGGGTCATGGTCTGGGTGGCGGAAAAATTCTATTTGGGGTGAAAGACTTGGTGAGTGTGTGGAGATAAGGAACCGGTTTTCTAATTTTTTCCATATGGATTTTCAGGACTTCATTCGTTTTAAAAATTCTAATTGTGTTATGAACTCCCAAAATTCTCATATATACCGAAGAAATGCCAAGATTTTAGCCTTCAGTTACCAATTATACAAAGTAGTGATTTTCACACGACTGTATTTATGAAGATCAAATGTACCCAGACTTTTGTGTGAAAAATTAAAAAAAAAATGTATTCTATGGCGTATACATTTACTCTTGCAGGACATAAACCTGAGAAGTTGATAGTATAATCAAGAGGAGTGCTTGACCTTTAAATTGATACCAATATTATTGTACGTACTTGGATGTGAGAGTTATACGTAAATATTTAAAGGTGTCTATGTGTTATGATATAATACCCCACTAGAGGGCGAAAATGTAACATTGATCGCTTCTACATTTTACATGAACTTCTGGTTATGGTCAAGGACAACGCCTATAAATTTCGGTGATGTTGTGATGTTCACATATTTTGCACGGTGTAGGAAATGTGACCGAATACTAAGAACGGCTGTTTGGATGATGACCAGTCAAGATAACGAGGGTGAAATCAACCAAAACCTGAATTTTTATTTTTTGGCGCAAATATTCACCTCGTGAAAACAAGATTTGGAAAATATGCCAGGGTTAGAAAGGGGAACTGTTTACCTATAATCGGACAAGAGGTTGCAAATATCGCGAAATATTGCCCAGGCTCAGAATATAAATTTAAATTTCCGTGCTAGTTATGTAGGGTATCAAATGGTCTGCCCCGTCCGACTATGATGTTCCTCTCACTGGTTTTTGTACCGCTTTGTTGCGAGTTTCTAAACCTTGATTATCGGCATCTCGGACTGTGATCGGTTATTGTTATTTCAGTACAGTGTACACCAATTTTGTAATTTGTTCTAGGATTGATATTTGTGTAGATTTTTTTATTATAGAGGGTAAACCGGACGGCGGTTACTTCCCCTCCCTTAGAAGTTATTGTTTGCATAGATTTTTTTTCTATTCTCCGCCCCGTTTACGTTTTCAATATTCTCTGTCGGTTTTTGGGAATTTTCCTTCTAATTTAAAAAAAAATCGATTGCGGTATTTCAAGTAGTTCTTTTATGGGAAACTTTTTAAATAGATTGGGAAGTTTCAACCGCATTTTACATTTTTATACCCTTCACCACACTGTGGTACAGGGTATTATGTCTTTGTGCATATGTTTGTAACAGGCAAAAGGAAACGAGATAGACACATGGTTCCTTTTGAGAATATGCATAGAATCACTTTTTAAGTCGATTTATGCATGTCCGTCCGTCTGTCTGTCCATGTTAAATTGTAAACAAAGTACAGGTCGCATTTATTAACCGATTTGGAAGCAATTTGCCACAACTCACTTATTTGGCCCAGGGACGAACCCTATTGAAATTGGGAAAAATCGGTTCAGATTTAGATATAGCTCCCATATATATTTTCGTCCGATTTAAGGTAAATGGGGAACCAAAGTCCCTATATATGTTTCGATTTGCACGAAATTTGGCATAGCGTACCGAATTAGGTCTAGAAAGATTTGTGTTAAGTTTCCTGAAAATCGGTCCAGATTTAGATATAGCTCCCATATATATTTTCGTCCGATTTTAGGTAAATGAGGCACCAAAGTCCCTATATATGTTTCGATTTGCACGAAATTTGGCATAGCGTACTGAATTAGGTCTAGAAAGATGTGTGTTAAGTTTCCTGAAAATCGGTCTAGATTTAGATATAGCTCCCATATATATTTTCGTCCGATTTTAGGTAAATGGGGCACCAAAGTCCCTATATATGTTTCGATTTGCACGAAATTTGGCATAGCGTGCTGAATTAGTTGCAGAATAATGTGTGCCAATTTTCGAGAAAATCGGTTCAGATTTAGATATAGCTCCCATATATAGTTTCGTCCGATTTAAGGTAAATGGTGCACCAAAGTGCCTATATATCTCTAGATTTGCACGAAATTTGGCATAGAGTACTGAATTAGGTCCATAATAATGTGTGTTAAGTTTAATGAAAATCGGTCCATATTTAGATATAGCTCCCATATATATTTTCGTCCGATTTAATGTAAATGGTGTACCAAAGTCCCCATATATCTTTCGATTTGCACGAAATTTGGCATAGCATAATGAATTAGGTCGAGAATGATGTGTGTTAAGTTTCCTGAAAATCGGTCCAGATTTAGATATACCTCCCATATATATTTTCGTCCGATTTAATGAAAATTTTGTACCAAAGTCCCCATATATCTTTCGATTTGCACGAAATTTGGCACAGCGTAGTGAATTAGGTCTAGAATGATATATATATATATATATATAGATATCTATAGCAACTCTATATCTGACCAAATGAAAAATTTAGTAGGGGTTGCAGAATGACATGTTTATGGATCCAATTTCATTTTACTGGTCCTTTTTTACTGACGGACATCCGACTTTACTACTTTCCTTACTGGTTAAATTTTCAAAGCCCACAATAGATGTCTCTACTATGAAGATTTTAAATTTAATTTAAATCTGTTTTTGTTTTTATATCCTCAGCCTTATAGCTACTGAGGGTATCTACACTTCGATACGGCAAAAAATGTGCCTCATCGAAATATTGGTTTTAGATCCCATGCTTGTTTGGACCAAATCCGTTTTAGGCAATTTGGAGTCGAATTGCAAATGTTCGTCCGTCCGTCTGTCTGTCTGGCCGGATGGTGTTCACGATAACTCTCGAAGGGGATAATCAATTTCGTTCAATATCTTAATATTTCTTCCAATCTCATTTCAAGTCCGAATATGGGAATATCGGTCCACTCCTTCTGGTACATGCCCAACAATATGGTCTAAATTGTGCAAAAAAATATGTAATAATTAAACTAAACTTTACACATCCTACTATCTTTACTAAGCCTAGATCAAGTCTTAAGTTGGGGCCGTCGGTCCTCTACTTCTGGTACCTCCGCCACAAAAGGTCAATATTGTATAAAATGGTAAATTTAGTTTAAAGCTAATTGAAAAATTAACATTAAATCCGAAAAATCCTTGGCCTATATAAAGCGAATAACCTGTAATTCCGAAGACCTCCGAAAAACATAAGCTGAGAATATTTATCTGTCGCCAACACCGACTGGCACCTTTTACTTGCTTTATAATATCATGTGAACGGACTATCCGATTTGACCAAACTTTGTACAATCTATTATATTTACCAAGCCTATATCAACTCCGAATGTGGGACTATTGGCCCACTCCCTCTGGTATCTGCCCCACAAATATTCTTACATATATAAATCCGAATGGTTCAAATCGGACGAATGGATAACCGACATGAACCAAACATTTCACAACGTATTATCTTTAACAATCTAAGATTAGGTTCGAAGATGGGATCCATTGGACCGGCTTTTTAAATATTCGAAATAATTCGGACTGGCAAAACTTAATACTGCCATAATTGCCTTGGTGCAGACTACAAATTTAACAGTGCTTCAAATTAAGAATTATTCTATGTAATAACGTCAATTGTTATCTCTTAAATCCTCAGAATACGGTAGTCATCAAATAAAATTCTCAACAACCCCACCCACCTGTCTAATTAATTATTTTCCCACACGAAAAAACGACACGCATTTTTTGTTATATCCGGCGGCCAATTAGTAGACATTTTCCAATGAAAAACAATTTTCTTACGCGCACATGTTTTCTTTGCTGCGAACACCTCAGAATGTGGGCAATTAAAGCATTTAACTGCAAATTAAATAAATATTTCAACAATTTTTTTTCGAGTCGAGTGTTTTTGTTGTTTTTTCCGCTTTGTTTTCGGGCTAAAATGTGCCGTTAACAAAAAATCACCGAAAAAATCGCAACACAGCATTTTTAAGGTGTCACGAGAAAAAAAATAATGAAACACCGCTAAAAAATCCATTGGACCCATTGAACCACCACCAAACAACAAATGCTTTGGGGCCAAAAAGTGAACGCATTATGTTCGAAAAATTCAATTGAATCGAATGATTGATTGAAAATAAATAGTCGGCTGTTGTTCTCCGTTTCTTTTTTTTTAATTTTGTGGAACATTTAGTTTTTTTTGTTTTCTTGGTAGGCTTTTCGAAGTACTTGTTGCTTAGTTCAATTATGCCAGCCCGCAAGCCAGCCGCTCATTGACATTGTTGAGTGGTGTTGTTCGGGCCGACACAGCCACTGCTGGTATTCGGTAGCTATTTTGCCCCAACTTTTTTTGTTGTTGTTCTGCAAAAATACTAGCGAAGGTTATTTCACAATTTCATCTTAATTAAATGTTACGATTTTGTTTTTTATGTTCTTCATTGACTGACTGAATTACCGACTTGTGGTGACAGATGATGTAGTGTTGGTGACAAACACCGATACAATTGAAGTAAGTGTCCAACTAAAGTTATTATTCATTTTAAAGCTGTGGGGTTTTTTTGTTCGCCGAAGTTTGACCTACTGACAAGGTGAGGTTTGTTATTGTCAGTGCATTATGCGTTTATATATATATATATATATTTTTTAAGTGCCAGTTTAGGACTATTCGGAAATATTTAATTTATGCAAATATATAAAATTTGCTTCTAAACTAAGTGATTATTTGCAAAATCCTTGAGAAAATACTAAAATAGTCTTATTTTTGGAAAATTTGCTACACCTTATGCAACAACTCTTAAGGAAATTAAAAAATACTTATGAACATATACAAGGTTTGTTTATGAAGTATCAAAGAGTTTGCAGCATATTTTTCATCAATAACTATCTTGCCTCCTTCAAAGTAATCCCCTCAAATGTAATAAGTTAATCCAGTATTTTTTCCAATTGTGGAAACGCTTCTTAAACGCGTTTTTGGTATATCCAAGAGCTCCAGTCTCGATTTTTTCGTTTATCTCCTCATATCAAAATGGTTTCATTTTGTCGGTGTCTTCAGTTTTGGGTAGAGGAAAAAAAACAGTGGGGTCTATTCCGTTCAGTACGAAGTATGATGCTCACAAGCATCGATGTGTGAAGCTCACAAGCATCGATGTGTGAGCTGGCAACTTACCATGATGTTAAATCCATAATTGGGGTTTTCACAATTCGGTGAGTTTCTGACGAATTACATATCACATTAACGTTTGATTGATCATATTTTTTTGATTTAGGCTCTTCAGGACTTTTGCATTGGAATGATTAGACCTTGATTACAATGTCACCCATTATTCTTCACATTTTTGAGGCAAACCGATTTCTTAACAACAATCTTCACCTTCACGCCATACCTAAAACAACGTCTCTGAAAATTGATCTATTATATATGATATTTTTCCTTACTTCTTCAAGTTTTTCATTAGTTTATGGCGTGCTCGGGAGATCAGGTCGAGCATCTCCATGGACATCTTCCCGGGTCTACTAGAATTGAAGATTTTGTAACGCCGCGAGATATTGGTCCTGGACCAACCTTTATAGTATATTTAGTATATATCTCTACTAGCTGAATCAATCTAGACATGTGTGTCCGTCCGTCTGTCCATTCTAATTTGTAAACACAAGGACAGGACGAGTTTTGTCCAAAGAAGGCCTGTCCAAAGAACTTTTTTCGGATTATATGGACCAAAAACTTTATTTTTATCTGTTTTTCTGGTCACTTAGAGGAAACAATTATGTCCCGAATATTACGAACATTTTTCACAGAGAAAGAAGGCTGGTCATGAAATAAACACGACTGTTTTGATGAAGATCGGTCGGTATTTAGCTGGTCAAATTAATCCACTAACACACAAAAGCTTGTCCTGAAGGACATAGACCTGAGAAGTTGATAATATATCCAAGAGCAGTGGTTGACCTTTATTGTTGTATTAAACCGGATGTGGGAATTTTACTTAAATACTTACAGATGTCAACGTATTCTGATATTGTTTAGTACGGGAGACTGGGCACCATTCGGCACTTTTTTAAAGCTCTATATCGCAGTACTTATTCAATAGATATAAAAACTACTTTTACAGTTTTGTAAAAAAGTCAAATACGCCGAATGTCCCCCTACCTGAGGTAGCTTCGGCATTTGATGGGGCACATTCGGCACCATAGTCATAGACTGGTAATTATCACCCCTACCAGTCTGGTTGAAATTCAGATCTTTTAAAGGTTCTATTTTGTTTTAGAGGTGAGACAATGTTTGGATTTATACTTAATTATAAACTTAGAATATGTAATAGGGTAACACACCAACGTTCGTTAACAGATTGAGAGGTGAAGTCATCGATACTCACTAACATGGACGCCTCTGGGGTTAGGAATTGGAATGTTCATTTTCGGACCACAGACTGATATTTTTCCAGATTCCTACTTCCAAAGGAAAACAGAAGCCTTATTGGAAACCTCAAAATACAAACTGGGACAAATTCAAAGCCAAAACAGTGTCCTCAATCCTGGTCATAAAGACCTGATAACGGTTAAGGAGGTCACAAAAACTTGCATCCTTGAGGATGGTTGCATTTAAAGCATATAATAAAGCTAGTAAGACAAAATTCAGTACAGATTGGGACGTTTATAGAGGACATTTCAATAGGTACAAGTGTGAAATCAAGAAGGCTAAACGTGAGTCTTGAATCTGAATTCGAGTTAAGGAAGGGGCCAGATTTGGCAGAGTACTATCTAAAGATCCAAAATCTGTAGGTAGTATTAAGGACCATAATGACGATGTGCAGAGTAAGCATCGGCTTATGGTTCGAACCAGGGAGGAGGAGAAGCTGATACAAAATACTGTAAGCTACCCAAAACTGGTATGGGCGATAAATGGCTTTCAACCCTACAAATCCCCAGGCTCAGATGGTATAAGTTTCTTCCGACTATATCAGATATTATAGAGGGCGCCCTTTCCACTCTGTCCAACTTGGTCTTGGCGTAAACCCCACGAAGACATAATTGGTGCTCTTCGCTAGGAAATTTCCGCTTGCCATCTATGGGTGGAGTGACCTTATCCCTTTCTGCATAAGCAAAATACCTTGGTACAATCCTTGATCACAAATTAACGTGGAATAGGAATGTTGAGGAACGCTCTAAGAAAGGACGAAGAGCACTCTATTCTTGCAGGAACTCCATATGTGTGTATGTGACGGTCGTACTCTCCATTCTCATATATGGATGCCTTGTATGGTGTCAGGGGATCAACAAAAAGATACTACTCACTAAAATAAACACACCGATCGGCTTCGGTCTTGACTACTGGGGCGCTAAGAAGCACACCACAGGCAGCCTTGAATGCAATCTTGAACCTCCAACCAGTGGACCCTCTGATTAAATTCCAGGCTGCTAGATGTGCCATGAGGTTCCGAGAAACAGAAAGTCGCTGAACTTTGGTCACGCTAGTATTCTCAACACGACGCCATGTTGTGACTTCTTGAGGAGGAGCACTCACATTAGTGACTTTGTTTCCTCTCATAGAGATTTTAATGACATCAGAGTAGAGTTTGCTAGAAGGGAATTTTGGAATAGTGGCTCCTTGCCTTGCTAGGTCTGTCATTTTTCAAAGACGGGTGAAAGATGGAGGAAGGCACTGTTGCAGGCGTTTACTGCAGGGAACTGGAAATCTACAACTCATATAAACTTAACGATCTTTGTAGCGTTTTTCAAGCAGAAATCCTTGCAATCATGAAAGCGTCCGATATAGTCAAAAAACTTACTGCCGATAGTACGGGACCGGTGTTTATATATGTCGATTATCAGGCGGCCCTCAAGGGTTTAAAGTTGTGCACTATAAACTCAAAAGCAGTTCGTGATTGCAAAGCTGTTCTATATGCTATACGACGGATAGGGCTTAACTCTACTTTAGTAAAAACGATCAGATTTTTCTGAAATGTTTTCCAGAGGTAGGTATTTTTACCCTAATGATGGGGATATCTTTTTTTCTTGGGGGACGTACCCGGTTATTTGTCCCGGAAGTTCGGGTACGGGTACCCGATTCTAGAGATCCGGTTAATATAAAAATCCCTTTCCATTGAATGGTGATATAATGGGGTTATCTCTTTGGAGAAAAATCTTATCATTTTTACTAAACTAGAGTTGTTCCACGGATAGTTAATTTATGTTGGGTTGCAGGACATGGCAACATAGAAGGGAATGGGATTGCCGACGAGCTTGCTCGAGCGATTTCACAGCCCTCCAATCTTCCGTTTGAGAGATCTGTGCCACCGCCCATTGGCTACTCCATTGGTAAAAAAAACCTCTCGATCTACGGCGAGGTAGTCGGCAACACATGATGAAGATAACCTGGTTACAGAATCTCGAACGTTATCTGACCTGAATTCTCTCGCCAAAGAACTTCTTCGATGTTGTCTCATAATAAAAGAGAGATTACAATCATTGCGGGGATCATAACAGGTCACTGCAGTATCAGATCGTTCACTTCAAAATGGGACACCAATGGAGAGGATTACTGTTGTCTATGTGAGGACGAAGGGAGCTAGAACCAATTGAACATATCCTCTGTAGATGTCCATTGCTGAGTGGCAGAAGACACAGAGAGTTTGGATGATATGAAATTGATAACCTACCTTTTTTCTCCAAAATATACCCCAATCAGATTCTAGGCTTTGTCAAAAATTTGGCATGGCTAAAGTAAGCACTTTCTAGGCTCTCCAAAATTGATAACCTATCTTTTTACTCCAAAAGAGACCCCAATCAGATCCTAGCCTTTGTCAAATATTTAGCATGGCTAAAGTAAACACTTTCTAGGCTCTCCAACTCCGACTATTTGTTCCTCTCTTCCACTCTCTTTTCTTTTCAGGTACCAAGGATGATTAATTTCCTATCTCACTGAGTGTCAAATCTTTCTATCAAAATAAATCAATATGAGGCCACGTTTTGGTATACCACCCACATAACGGTACCGCTAATTTGTTATATTATGACACAATTACAATACATAGGTCACTTAACATTTTTTGTATATTCAAGGTCCTTGCAAACATGATGTCTCTGGTTTTATATTTCGTTTTCTTCTGGTCGCAATGTACTATGTCATAGCTTCCCTATAAATGTTTCGATCGGTTTGAGGTATATTTTTAGAATGTCCTCTTCATGGCACGCCCGAACTTTTACTAGTTCAAGAGTTTGTTAGGACTAACTTTGTTCTTTTATAGGTTTTGCAAAAAAAAATCCACTTTTCTAACGATACTTTCTAATGTGCACGTGACATTGCCCACAACCACATATTATTGCTTTGTCGCTACCGTTTGAAATAATTGTTTTTTTTTTTCAATTTTATTTATCTGTTTATTTTTTTCGTATTTTCATTTTTGCAAAAGTGTCTATTGTTTATTAGGGTAATTTTTTGCTGTAATTGTAAAACGATCGCGTGCCATAACTTATCTTTGTCGCACTAAACAAATTAAACGTAAAACGTGACTCGATCATGACGTCATTGTTGGCTGGCGGTGACAATTCTATGCCACTATGACACACAAACAAATGGCGGTGTAATAAATTCAATACGATCAATATGTGAGGTGACAATAAATAATATTCAAACACAATGTGAAAACAAAAACAAAATGTGATTCAGTGATTGGGGGAAACTATATTTTTAGAGGGGTATTAAGAAAATAATTTTATTTTGTAATTTTCTATCGATTTCCAAGATATAGAGAAGGAGATTTTTTCAGTTCAAAAATAATTTGTCTTATATATTTAATTCGTTCTACGTTTAGTTGTCATCCTTGCACTCTCCACCATAGACCTTAGTTATATCTACAAAATAGGGATTGAATTATAATAAAATATTACAAAAGTTGAATTTAATTCTTACTTTGTCCCGTTACACATGCAGCACTTTCCATAACACACTCACTGGCAAAGGTTATAAATTTTCCATCAAGAGTTCTACCACAGACCGGCTCATATTTGAAGCCACAACGACGAGAACAATTTGGATTAGCCAGTATAGAAAATATCGAAATTATAAAAACGAATAAAATGACAAAGAATCTCATTTTTGTATTGGAAAAATCAAAATGTTATGCCAATCGCTAGATAACGTCAGGTAAGACTAAAAATTATGCACCAAATATTACTGCAGATTTTATTATTCATTTAAGACACCTATCTGCAGATCAGCAACCAAAAATCAGTATCGCTTGCATGTCCAGCTGTTTGTGGTCATTAAACAATTTTTGGGGTTATCACAGGTCATTATTTAATACACTGATTTTGAAATTGTTGGCTTTGAAATGTCATTTGTTTATTTTGAAAATATAAATTTATTGGAGATTTATTCTACGTATGACAAAATTTAATCGACATATGTTTGAAAACTTGAATTGAAATAATTTAGACTTTAAGCTGATAATTTGTTGTTTTTTATTTAAAGAAAATATATTGTTGCTGACAATAATCATTTGAATTAAAAAATTTACTTTATTGAGTTTAGATGTGGATTTTAAATGTCTTGAAAATAATTTAGTTAAAATTCAAAATGCGTTTTACTATGAGGTGGAAATTCAAAATACCTAAAATCGATCGTGTCAGAAATCCTCAAAATACCGAAAATTGGTACCAAAATACGGGGACCGATATTATTTGGTATTAAGATGCGACACTCACTGATAAATCAAATTGGGGTCAATTCGTACAAAAAGTGTGCCCAAAAAGAGTCCATTTATACGTGGGCTATACTGAAACTTGGTTCGATATAGATAATTATTAGTAGGGAAATTTTGCACCCAATAGAGAATCCTTAATATAAATTTACTGTATGCAATTAAGAAAGTGTAGTCGGTGTTACCAACAGATATATACCAGCAGCCTATGAGAGGTTCCAGATAAAGTTTCCCTATAGATCTTCTCTTAGAATTTAATGTAGTTTTGGAAAAATATTTCGGTTTGCAAAATCTCACATTATCTTCAATTTAGAAAATGTTTACCCTTTGTGGATGAAGTACTAAAAAGAGTGGACCAATAAGTTCCATTTTCTAACATTATACAGGCATGGTTAAAATATTAGATTAGTTCAAAGCGGATAGTCTATTTGCATGGCGTGGGAGGTACCAGAATGAGTGGACAAGTGGGTACAATCTCCCAACCTGAATTAAGTTCGAAGAAAATACGATGTGCATATTTGGTTTTTGATTTTTATACCCTTCACCACACTGTGGTACAGGGTATTATGTCGTTGTGCATATGTTTGTTTCGAGAAAATCGGTCCAGATTTAGATATAGCACCCATATATAGTTTCGTCCGATTTCATGTAAATGGTGCACAAAAGTCCCATATATCCTTCGATTTGCACGAAATTTGGCATAACGTACTGAATTGAGCCTCGAGTGATGTCTGCCAAGTTTCGAGAAAATCGGTCCAGACTTAGATATAGCTCCCATATATATTTTCGCCCGATTTAAGGTAAATGGTGCACCAAAGTCCCTATATATCTTTCGATTTGCACCAAATTTGGCATAACGTACTGAACTGAGCCTAGAGTGATGTCTGCCGAGTTTCGAGAAAATCGGTCCAAATTTTGATATAGCTCACATATATAGTTTCGCCCGATTTCATGTAATTGGTGCACCAGAGTCCCTGTATATCCTTCGATTTGCACGAAATTTGGCATAACGTACCGAATTGAGCATAGAGTGATGTCGGTTAAGTTTCGTGAAAATCGGTCGAGGTTCAGATATAGCTCCCATATATATTTTCGTTCGATTTAATGTAAATAGTGCACCTAAGCCCCTATATATCTTTCGATTTGCACGAAATTTGGCATAACGTACTGAATTGAGCCTAGAGTGATGTCTGCCATATCTGGATATATTTGGATATATATTTTATATATATTTTCGCCCGATTTTAAGTAAGTTGGGCATCAAACTCCTCATGTTAGTCAAATTTACATCAAATTTTGCACAACGTACAAAATTGAGCACAGAATTACGTAGTTGAGTTTTCTAGAAGTACAGACTAAGCCCAATGGATAACCTATTTGTATTTGTTTGAAGTCGATTTACATACTTTTGTCCCATTGTAACGAACGAATGACGTATTTTGGGACGTGTTTAGGTCGTTTCACATTTAGATAAATATAACATTTTTTATTTCATCCCATTTCATGTTAATAGTCTTGTTTAATATACCCATAGTGGTGAAAGGTATCATATAGTCGGTCCCGTCCGACTTTACTACTTTCCTTACTGGTTAAGTATTGAAATTGTTGATCCTTCGTGGAGGAGGTACCAGAAGGAAAGGACCGATATTCCCCATCTTCGAACTAAGTTTTTTTTTTATTAAAAAAAACAACAAACTGGGATTCAGCCTGACTATTTTGCAAAAACAAAATGACAGTCAGACGGACGGATAATTGTAAATCGACACCATATTGTGTCAAACGGAAACATGGTCTCTAAAACACATATTGCACATGTTTGCAGTATCGAAGTTTATATACCCACATTAGCCATAAGGCTGAGGATAGAAAATTGTTGAAATTACTTGTTAATGAAACAGTATTTTTTGTATTGAGTAGGATTTGAATTTCCTGAAAATTTGCTTTATAAATTTTCTGGAATATTTTTTCATTCGTTGTGTTTGCATTGTTCAATAAAGACGTTTATAACATTTTTTCTTTTATAAAACTGTGTGTGTGTTCTTTCTCGGGAAATCCTCAACAAAGGTTATGGGCCCAGAGATCGAAGAATAGAAGAAAAATAGTTGTGCCGCGAATAAATTGAAAAATAAACAATTGTGTGCTGCTGAAAATAAAGAATTTCAAAAATGTCATCAATATTCCAAAATATATTTGTTCCGTAAGCTACTAGCAACGAAGATGACCCAAAGTCAATCAATGTCAGAACATCAGACCAATTTCAACGACGTAGTTGAAAAGCTTTCCGAGGTTGAGGTAAATATAACGGAAGATCTGTTGTCCATTATATTGTTAGATAGCTTATCAGAAGACTACGAGAACTTTGTCATCGCAATGGAATCAAGAGACGCTCTACCAACATTGGAAGTCCTGAAAAATAAACTTATGGAAGAATTTGAAAGACGAACAAGTAAATCATCAGTGGAAGAGAATCATCATCAGGCCTTCGTGTCAAAATCAAAGGATAAAAAATTCTGTAAGAAGACCGATATCAAGTGCTATAAATGCGGTAAGAAGGGGCATATGGCACGAGATTGTAAATCGAGAAGAACTGCAGCAAATGCAATGTTAAATGGAATAACCAGTGGTGATTTAGAGAAATCCACATGGATTTATGACAGTGGATCAACGAGTCACATGTGTTGTGACAGAAACATGTTCCACCAATTTCGAAAACACAAGGAGAAAATTGAACTGGCAGGCGATTTTTTCATATTCTCCGAAGGAATTGGGCAAGTACATCTGAAATTTAAAAATAGAAATGTACGATTGTGTGATGTACTTTATGTGCCAAAACTAAAGTATAATTTTATATCAATATCGAAACTGGCTGACGAAAAACTATTCGTAACATTCGATAATGGCAATGTCTGGGTCCGAGATGGGGACGAGGAGATTTTGAGCGGGAAAAAATGTTCGCAGCTATACATATATAAACCCAATGTCCAACTACATCACATGAACTCGGCGCAATCAAATGACGAAATTTCACTTTGGCACAATCGACTAGGTCACCTAAATGTAAAGGCTATTGGAGAAATGATAAAACAAAACATTGTTCATGGTTTGAATATAAAAACCCCACCACCAAAATTAGACTGTGATGTTTGTTACAAATCGAAAATCCACGTTGAATCATTTCCAAAGAAAGCAACTCAGTGTACCAAAGATGTCTTAGAATTGGTACATACCGACATATGTGGACCTATGCGCATTGATTCTTGTGGTGGATCACGATATTTCGCTCTGTTCATTGATGACTATTCAAGGATGATTTTTGTGTATTTCTTGAAGAACAAAGGGGATATATATAACGCATTTGTAAAATTTATCGCTATGGCTGAACGGCAAACTGGAAAAAAATTGAAAGTCCTGCGAAGTGACAATGGCCGGGAATATTTAAGTACCAAATATTCCACATGTCTGGACAAACTCGGAATCCAGAGGCAACTAACAGTTGAATATACGCCGCAGCAAAATGGAGTGGCTGAAAGAGCCAACAGAACCATCGTCGAAATGGCTCGTAGCATGTTAATCGGATCTGGTTTGCATGAATCATTATGGGGAGAAGCCGTAGGTACTGCAGTATACCTTAGAAATCGTTGTCCTACAACAGCAGTAGAAGGTGTTACACCGATTGAACGGTGGAGTGGCAGAAAGCCAACTGTCGCTCACTTGAAAGTTTTTGGATGCAAAGCAATCAAGTTGGACAAACGACCTGGCAAGTCAAAGTTCCAGGCCCGAGGTATAGAATGTGTCTTAACAGGTTATTGCAACGAATCGAAAGCTTATCGATTATATGACACAAAAAGAAATATTTTATACAAAAGCCGAGATGTTAAGTTTATAGAAACGGTGTCGAACGACCCTATAAACAAATATGATATATTTGGTGAAAGAATATGTCAAGAAGACAAAATCCAAAATGTTGAAGAATTCGATGCTTCCATACTTGCTGAAAATACAAGGCATGTTTATTCGGAGGAAACAAATCGGGCATCGGCAGAGCTTATCAGGGAACCAAGCCAAATAGTTGAAGAAGGTGTAACCCTGATTGAAGAGTCCCCTCAATATGATGATTTAAACTACAAGGTATTGCGATCTGGGAAGCGAATTATGAACAATCTCATAATAAATGATAAAACAGAAGTTCCAAAAACTGTGGAAGAGGCTTTAGCAAGAAATGATCGGGATATGTGGATTCAATCGATGAAACTCGAATATCAGTCCTTAGTCGATAAAGGAACATGGCAACTGGTGGATAAGCCAGATGGTGTGCCCATTATAAAATGCAAGTGGGTGTTCACAAAGAAACAAGACAAGGATGGCAATTTAGAGCGCTACAAATCAAGACTAGTCGCGAAAGGCTGTAGTCAGAAGTACGGGGTAAACTACACAGAAACATTTTCACCAGTGACCCGATATTCCACTGTACGCACCATATTAGCTTTGTCAGCAGAATTAAAATTATATGCGCATCAAATAGACGTCACTACCGCGTATCTCAATGGGGAAATCGATGCTGACATTTATATGGCCCAACCACAGATGTTTGAGAATACCGAAACCCCGGATAAGGTATGTAAGCTACAAAAAGCAATTTATGGACTCAAACAGTCCGGTAGAAAGTGGAATGAAAAACTGGACGAAATTTTGAAGCAAATTGGATTTAAACAATGTGTGATTGATCCATGTGTGTATACCATGAACACGGGAAGGGATATTATTATTCTCGTTGTGTACGTGGATGATATTATATTGGTTAGTTCCAATGAAAGCTACATAAAACAGGTGAAATCTAAGATTGGATCGTACTTAGACATTCACGATAAAGGACCCGTGGACTTCTTTCTGGGGATGGAGATTAAGAGAAATACGCCCACGGGACCTATACAGCTTTCACAGAAGAATATGATTTTAGAGTTGTTAAAAGAAAATGGAATGGAAAACACAAGAAAAGTTGCAACTCCATTAGATCCGGGTCAAAAGTTTAAGAAGTGTACGGATGGGTGTGAAAATTGCAAAAAAGTGGATATGAAAAAGTATCAGTCTCTGATTGGTTCTTTAATGTACATTGGACTATGCACAAGACCGGATATCCTACATGCAGTAACTAAATTATCACAATTTAACAATGATGCGCATGCTGAGCACATGAATGGAGCTCACCATATTCTCAGATATCTAAATGCAACCATAAACCAATGTTTGGAATACAAATGTACCGGAAAGCCATTATATGGATTTGCAGATGCCGACTGGGCAGGTGGCTCAGATGACAGAAAATCTTTTACAGGATTTGTATTTATATTGGCTGGAGCTGCAGTAATGTATGAATCTAAAAAACAACAAACGGTTGCGTTAAGTAGCACCGAAGCCGAATATATGGCGTTATCTGCAGCGACGAAAGAAATCATTTATATTCGAAACTTGTTGCATGAAATTGGTTTTGGAAGACTTGTGAGAAATGCCACTACCTTATATGGTGACAACATTGGATCTCAACAACTTGTTAAAAACCCAGTATACCATTCCAGGAGCAAGCATATTGACATTCGAGTACATCATGTAAGGAATGTTTTCAAGGACGGAAAGCTAAAATTGAAGTATGTGCCCTCAAGCGAAAATCCTGCTGATATTTTGACAAAGTCCTTAGCCAAACTGAAAAACAAGAAATTGTCTGAAAAGATGGGCTTAAAGTGAAATACGTTTTCATTAAGGGGTGGTGTTGAAATTACTTGTTAATGAAACAGTATTTTTTGTATTGAGTAGGATTTGAATTTCCTGAAAATTTGCTTTATAAATTTTCTGGAATATTTTTTCATTCGTTGTGTTTGCATTGTTCAATAAAGACGTTTATAACATTTTTTCTTTTATAAAACTGTGTGTGTGTTCTTTCTCGGGAAATCCTCAACAAAAATTGTACCCAAACAACCGAAATGCTGACCCCAAAACGATATATGGCCGCTATTTAAAAATGAGAACTGATATTGATAAGTTTTGGTAGGAAGATTTCGCATCCAAAGTGAATCAAAAAAAATTACAGCCTATTTGATTAAAAACCGTGTCGAAGCTCTCAAAAATATCGAAACTTAAAGGGTGCCAGTATATGAGGGATGGATAAATATATGGTAGGAAGATTTTATATCCACCACCAAAATACCAAATATTAAGAGCATATAGTGGATCAATATTGATCCCCTTTGATTGAGGAATTGCAATGGTCATAGGCAACAGTATGTCAGCTGGTGTGTTATCATGGTGCAAAATCTATGATTGGATTTCCACAATTTCTTGCGATTCTAAAAAATTGCTTCTCTCTCTAGTAGTCGATTTTCACAATCCTCCCTAGATACCAATTTTTTATCATTAAAGAAATTTTGCAATGCAAGAAAAATATGATAATCGCTGGGTGCCAAGTCCGGTGTGTATGGAGGATACATTAACACTTGGCAACCAAGCTCCCGAAGTTGGTGGCGAGTCACAACTTTTCCTGGTGGAACACGACACCTTTTTTTAAAGAATATTTCTTCAACGACCATCAAGGCGTGGATTTTTTAAAGAATATTTTTTCAAACGACTATCAGAGGCGTGGATTTTTTAAAGAATATTTTTTCAAACGACTATCAGAGGCGTGGATTTTTTAAAGAATATTTTTTCAAACGACTATCAGAGGCGTGGATTTTTTAAAGAATATTTTTTCAAACGACTATCAGAGGCGTGGATTTTTTAAAGAATATTTTTTCAAACGACTATCAGAGGCGTGGATTTTTTAAAGAATATTTTTTCAAACGACTATCAGAGGCGTGGATTTTTTAAAGAATATTTTTTCAAACGACTATCAGAGGCGTGGATTTTTTAAAGAATATTTTTTCAAACGACTATCAGAGGCGTGGATTTTTTAAAGAATATTTTTTCAAACGACTATCAGAGGCGTGGATTTTTTAAAGAATATTTTTTCAAACGACTATCAGAGGCGTGGATTTTTTAAAGAATATTTTTTCAAACGACTATCAGAGGCGTGGATTTTTTAAAGAATAATTTTTCAAACGACTATCAGAGGCGTGGATTTTTTAAAGAATATTTTTTCAAACGACTATCAGAGGCGTGGATTTTTTAAAGAATATTTTTTCAAACGACTATCAGAGGCGTGGATTTTTTAAAGAATATTTTTTCAAACGACTATCAGAGGCGTGGATTTTTTAAAGAATATTTTTTCAAACGACCATCAGAGGCGTGGATTTTTTAAAGAATATTTTTTCAAACGACTATCAGATGCGTGGATTTTTTAAAGAATATTTTTTCAAACGACTATCAGAGGCGTGGATTTTTTAAAGAATATTTTTTCAAACGACTATCAGAGGCGTGGATTTTTTAAAGAATATTTTTTCAACGACCATCAAGACGTGGATTTTTTAAAGAATATTTTTTCAAACGACTATCAGAGGCGTGGATTTTTTAAAGAATATTTCTTCAACGACTATCAGATGCGTGGATTTTTTAAAGAATATTTCTTCAACGACCATCAAGGCGTGGATTTTTTAAAGAATATTCCTTCAACGACCATCAAGGCGTGGATTTTTTAAAGAATATTCCTTCAACGACCATCAAGGCGTGGATTTTTTAAAGAATATTTCTTCAACGACCATCAAGGCGTGGATTTTTTAAAGAATATTTCTTCAACGACCATCAAGGCGTGGATTTTTTAAAGAATATTTCTTCAACGACCATCAAGGCGTGGATTTTTTAAAGAATATTCCTTCAACGACCATCAAGGCGTGGATTTTTTAAAGAATATTTCTTCAACGACCATCAAGGCGTGGATTTTTTAAAGAATATTTTTTCAAACGACTATCAGAGGCGTGGATTTTTTAAAGAATATTTTTTCAAACGACTATCAGAGTCGTGGATTTTTTAAAGAATATTTTTTCAACGACCATCAAGGCGTGGATTTTTTAAAGAATATTTCTTCAACGACCATCAAGGCGTGGATTTTTTAAAGAATATTTCTTCAACGACCATCAAGGCGTGGATTTTTTAAAGAATATTTCTTCAACGACCATCAAGGCGTGGATTTTTTAAAGAATATTTCTTCAACGACCATCAAGGCGTGGATTTTTTAAAGAATATTTCTTCAACGACCATCAAGGCGTGGATTTTTTAAAGAATATTCCTTCAACGACCATCAAGGCGTGGATTTTTTAAAGAATATTCCTTCAACGACCATCAAGGCGTGGATTTTTTAAAGAATATTTTTTCAAACGACTATCAGAGGCGTGGATTTTTCTTTTAAAGAATATTTTTTCAAATGACTATCAGAGGCGTGGATTTTTTAAAGAATAGTTTTCAAAGGACTATCAGAGGCGTGGATTTTTTAAAGAATAGTTTTCAAAGGACTATCAGAGTCGTGGATTTTTTAAAGAATAGTTTTCAAAGGACTATCAGAGGCGTGGATTTTTTAAAGAATATTTTTTCAAATGACTATCAGAGTCGTGGATTTTTTAAAGAATATTTCTTCAACGACCATCAAGGCGTGGATTTTTTAAAGAATATTTCTTCAACGACCATTAAGGCGTGGATTTTTTAAAGAATATTTCTTCAACGACCATCAAGGCGTGGATTTTTTAAAGAATATTTCTTCAACGACCATCAAGGCGTGGATTTTTTAAAGAATATTTCTTCAACGACCATCAAGGCGTGGATTTTTTAAAGAATATTTCTTCAACGACCATCAAGGCGTGGATTTTTTAAAGAATATTTCTTCAACGACCGTCAAGGCGTGGATTTTTTAAAGAATATTTCTTCAACGACCATCAAGGCGTGGATTTTTTAAAGAATATTTCTTCAACGACCATCAAGGCGTGGATTTTTTAAAGAATATTTCTTCAACGACCATCAAGGCGTGGATTTTTTAAAGAATATTTCTTCAACGACCATCAAGGCGTGGATTTTTTAAAGAATATTTCTTCAACGAAAATCAAGGCGTGGATTTTTTAAAGAATATTTCTTCAACGAAAATCAAGGCGTGGATTTTTTAAAGAATATTTCTTCAACGACCATTTTTAAAGAATATTTCTTCAAGGCGTGGATTTTTTAAAGAATATTTCTTCAACGACCATCAAGGCGTGGATTTTTTAAAGAATATTTCTTCAACGACCATCAAGGCGTGGATTTTTTAAAGAATATTTCTTCAACGACCATCAAGGCGTGGATTTTTTAAAGAATATTTCTTCAACGACCATCAAGGCGTGGATTTTTTAAAGAATATTTCTTCAACGACCATCAAGGCGTGGATTTTTTAAAGAATATTTCTTCAACGACCATCAAGGCGTGGATTTTTTAAAGAATATTTCTTCAACGACCATCAAGGCGTGGATTTTTTAAAGAATATTTCTTCAACGACCATCAAGGCGTGGATTTTTTAAAGAATATTTCTTCAACGATCATCAAGGCGTGGATTTTTTAAAGAATATTTCTTCAACGACCATCAAGGCGTGGATTTTTTAAAGAATATTTCTTCAACGACCATCAAGGCGAGGATTTTTTAAAGAATATTTCTTCAACGACCATCAAGGCGTGGATTTTTTAAAGAATATTTTTTCAAACGACTATCAGAGGCGTGGATTTTTTAAAGAACATTTTTTCAAACGACTATCAAGGCATGTCCGCCCATCCATGTATTTTTGTGAACAAAGTACAGGTCGCATTTATGATCCGATTTCACACATGCCACTTAATTGTCCCAAGGACGTACCCTATTGAAATTGGAGAAAATCGGTTCAGATTTAGATATAGCTAACACCATACTGCCAATATTTGTCCGATTGAGACAACATTTTGCACAGAGTACTAAATTAGGTCTAGATTGATATATGCCAAGTTTTGTTGAAATCGGTTCAGATTTAGATATAGCTCCCATATACAGTTTCGTCCGATTTTATATAAACGGAGCACCAAAATCCCAATATGGCTGACTTCCAAAATGTATCAATGCAATGTTTGTATATAATAACACTACGGTATTTAAACTTCGTACACATGCAAAGTAACTAAACATCGCAACTAGGAACTTTGCAAACATTTACAATATAAAATGAATGTAATGCAATATATCACTAACAAATCAGCTGTTTTATGAAATAAACAAATTTCATAAAACAGCTGAAAGGCAGTAAAAAAATATTTGGCAATATTTTTGTATTTTATCAGATTGTCAAAAAAATCCTGGCAAACTTCGATGTGTTTATAAAAGTTAAATAAAAGAAAAATGTGTTTTAATACTGCCCAAATAATTACAAAAAAGGGAAAGATCTTTTCAATGAACAACGTTTAAAATATATTTATTTGTTACACATATTAATATTTTCACTAAAATTACCTTTGTGAATCTGACATTAACTTTTTTATTTGGATATTACATTTTGTGCTCGTAAACAAACAATGCATCAACAATAAAACCGATGCCTGATTGCTTTTTAACTGCGTTGCAAATACGTGGTAGCGACATTTTGAAATAGTATGCAATGTAATGCCATGTTCTGACGGGCATTCGAACAACGTAGTTCGCTCTCAGAATTACGTACATGAATTAACCCGTTCATACAACACTATTCTTAATTCATGTCATTAGAGTTTTTTTTATTTCAAACTTTTGTTTCTTGTTTTACACAAAAATGTTAACATATTTGCGTGAATCACATATGGATCTAAATAGAAAAAATAATTCTCTTTCTCCTGACTATAGTATGAACCTATATCTATTTACTTTTAATTCATGTTTTCCATTTTTTCTGAAAATATTGTTGCTATGAATAATTTTTTATATTTTCTCAATTCAAATGTGACATATAAAAAATTGGAGAATTTTTGTTTGGGTTTCCCCACATTTGTTTCTCGTTTTGTACGCTAATTAGAAAAAAAGGGAAGGAAAGGCATATTGCATTATGTAGATTAAAAAATTTACTTCCTTTTGCATATATAAAAACTAGACAATTTGTTACTTTTCATTCATCATTTTCAATTTTACTGAAAAAGTTTGAAAATTTCATAAATATTTTCAAACTGTCAAAATTAATTTATTTTCGATAAATACTCTCAATTGTTAGGGATGGGACAAAATTGTTGGTTATTCAGAGAGTGATTCGAATTGAACAACGTACAAAAGTCGGTGTTCGCTCAGAAAATTTTGTATGGGGAACTAAGTAATTACTTCATAATTAGGGGTCGAACAACGAATGAGAGAGCGAACGACGCTCGTCTGTACATGGCATAAATATTATGTACTGTTGCATTATGAAACAGGATGCATTGTTCAAATGCAAAGCAATTAACATTTTGGAAGTCAGCCTATTTGTGCGATTGAGACAAAATTTTGCACAGAGTACTGAATTAGGTATAGATTGAAACATGTTAAGTTTTCTTGAAGTCGGTTCAGATTTAGATATAGCTCCCGATTTTATGGAAATAGTGCAACATACTATAGATATTTGTCCGATTGACACCAAATTTTGCACAGAGTCCTGAATTAGGTCTAGATTGATGCATGTCAAGTTTTGTATTGGATTTTGTGTTGAGATAAATTTTGGATAGCTCACTGTGTCCCTTTATATAGATCTTTTACATATTTTGCTCGATGATTGACATTAAATTGTATCATATAGTCGGCCCCGTCTGACTTTCGAACTTAACTTACGGGTTTAAAGAATATTTTTTTAACGACCACAAAGACTTTCCTAAGCTGTTATATCTATCGGTAAATATTATGAGTATAAATATTAATTTGTTTATAATTCAATAGTTTTAATTCAGCACTGTGGCGATAAACTTATTGAAGTGTCCTTCATTTAAATCTGACAAACATGGGTCTTCCTCTTAGACTTTACAGGCCCCATTGTCCACAAACATATAGGCTAAAATGGAAATAGAAACTCTCATAAATATAATTTATAATAACACCTCGGCTTATTACTTACACTTATTATTTTTACAGCTATATCGTTGGAAATCACATTTATTTGAAAATGTTTTCAATGCACCATTATACTCGGCACAAACAGGCCTGTATTCTTCACTACAAATATCACGGCATTTCTTCATACATTCCTGCTTGGAAACCACCTTTAATTCTATAGAAATAATATTTTAAATTAAAATTTATAATATCATCATTCCATAAATATACCCATACCATTTTGTTTATTATCCTTTCGGCGACACTGCTCCAAACTGAATAGGCACGGATTTCGGAACAAATAGCATTGACGCTTGTCCACAGCATAAACGGTTTCCTCAGTTGTGGAACACTTACGCTGTGCCGCACAGTTGTCTGTTAAAGCATTTGTATTCGTCATCAGAATTATAACTAATGAAAACAAAAGTAATGAAGATACCAACGAATACATGTTTTTTAAACGAAACGAAAACGTGTTGTGCTTTAATTGCCAGTTCTACAATAACTGAATAATAATAATAATGACAAGCAATGAATATAATAAAAATCTACAAAAACCAATCATCAATGTGGGGGATTTTTTCTCAACCGATATTATTACATCAAAAGTACATTGATATATTTAGTTCTGCGGTATATAAGCTCAGTGGTAATAGCTACGCTTTTGTTCTGAAAATATGACTATTTGATTAGGAATTTTATTGGTAATTTTTCCTGAATATTACAAATGATGAAAATGGTATCGGAATCATATAAGCAGAAGTTCGCTGTGTAATGGTCTACCTCTTTTATGAAAAATCTGATTTATTGCTTCACTTTATTTTGGAAATATTTTGAATAAGCTTTCGTTATTTATAAGATGATGGAAATACTTACATACTACAGGGAGACTTGTTAACACTAAATTAGATGTTGAGTATATATCTATGTTTTACTGAAATTAGCCAATTTGGTTCATACAGGAAAATTATTTATTATACCCTTCACCACACTGTGGTATAGATGTGTGTTAAGCTTCCTGAAAATCGGTCAAGATTTAGATACAGCTCCCATATATATTTTCGTCTGATTTAATGTAAATGGTGTACCAATGTCCCTATATATCTTTCGATTGACAGAAAATTTCACATAGCGTAATGAATTAGGTCTAGAATGATGTGTGTTAAGTTTCCAGAATATCGGTCCAGATTTAGATATAGCTCCCATATATATTTTCGTCCGATTTAATGTAAATTGTGTACGAGTATACCTATATATCTTTCGAATTGCGCGAAATGTCCCTATATATCTTTCGATTGACAGATAATTGGCACAGCGTAATGAATTAGATCTAGAATGACGTTTCTAGGGTTTCCTGAAAATCGATTCAGATTTAGATATAAGATATATAATGTCCCTATATATCTTTCGATTGACAGATAATTGGCACAGCGTAATGAATTAGATCTAGAATGACGTTTCTAGGGTTTCCTGAAAATCGATTCAGATTTAGATATAACTCCCATATATATTTTGGTCCGATTTAATGTAAATGGTGCACCAAAGTTTCTAAAAATCTTTCGATTTGCACGAAATTTGGCACAGCGTACTTAATTAGGTCTAGAATGATGTATGTTAAGTTTCCTGAAAATCGGTCCAGATTTAGATATAGCTCCCATATATATTTTCGTCCGATTTAATGTAAATGGTGTACCAAAGTCCCTATATATCTTCCGATTTGCACGAAATTTGGCACAGCGTAATGAATTAGGTCTAGAATGATTTCTGCCGAGTTTCCAGAAAATCGGTCCAGATTTAGATATAGCTCCCATATATATTTTCGTCCGATTTAAAGTAAATGGTAAACCAAAGTCCCTATATATCTTTCGATTTGCACGAATTTTGGTATGGTGTCTAGAATGATGTGTGTTAAGTTTCGGGAAAATCAGTTCGTACAATTTTGCATAACGTACTGAAAGTTTTGAAATCGGTTTCAGACAAGTTTCTGTGACAAGTTTCGATGAAATCGGTACATATATATATATATATATATACATATTGATATTTGCTTTTTTTGATTTAATTCGATTCTACACTAATTCAAGAATGTCTCAACAAAATTTCAAGTGAAAATCTCAAGAACGCTTGAAGATATAACCGATTTATTGTGTCAGCATCAAGTGACGGCTAAAGGGCTTCTCAAACTTTAAACGTGTTTTTATCTTTTGCGAATGGCTGACACGCTTCTTCTCTTTTAAATCTTCAAATATATATGTGCAAAGTTAGCATTGGTATTGATTTACCAGCCCAATGAAAATCTTGAAAAATTAAAATCGAGAATGGGTGGGGTTCCCTTAAATTGATTTACATAATTTTGTCCAATTTTAAGAAGCAATCCTATATCTGAACAATTGAAAAATGTGGTATAGGTTGCAGAATGACATGTTTATGTTGAATATACCCAATGTGGTGAAGGGTATCATATAGTCGGCCCCGTCCGACTTTACCGCTTTCCTTACGCATTTATTTTTGCAACTGTGCGTGCGCAGTTCACATTTATTACTAAATATTTTATTTCTGGCATTATGTTCGACACACAACGAATGCTCTTCTGCTGTACAAATATTGTCCCATATGTTATTTCCTTATACTGCGAGCGTTAATAAAAACTGTACACCATTGACGTTGATGTTTAAAATGTTGTTATACTGTACGCCATATGATGATGTGTATATTATTTTTGTCATTCCAAAATATTTGTTATCATAAGCGAATCTTATGTACATTTAGCAATGTACGTCTGTCTGTTGAAATCACGAAATAGTTCAGACGTATTTCTAGGATACAATCCCAGAATATTTACTTTTGAAAATTCACTTTAATCGGTTTACGCTTTGATACAACTTTCATATAATGGCGTCACCCAATTTTCGATATTTCATAAGTTTGTAGCCAAAGAAAGGTCAATATTTTGACGTAGTTCCCATATAAGGTCCCGGCCAAAATTAAATTTGTTCATAGTTCTAGGAGACTTTTTATAGCCTCTGCCTTATGGATAATTCATACAAATATTGCATATCATAATACTTCTTACAAACAAAAATCAAGTACGAAAATGGAGAATTTCCTTACACTCCCCCATAATATGGTTAATATATATATAAATATATTTTGTTTTAATCATGCGAACGGAATATTCTCTTTGAATTAAATTTTCCACAATCAAAGATTTTACATAGCCTGTATAAAGTTAGAAGATTGAACTTATCGGTCCACTTCTTCTACTACCTCCCTCACAAATTATCAATATTTTGAGAACTTGTAAATCTCATATGAGCCGAACGGAATATCCAATTTCATCTAAACTTTGCACATTATAATACTTTTACCAAACGTATAATAAGTTCGATACATCCCCACAAGAGGTCAATATATTTTAATACCGACATGTGGAGGCTGCCATAAAAAGTGGGAACTTTTCTTCCAAGTGTGTACTCAAAATACCAAATTTCAAATGATTCGGTTGAAAACTTGACCAAAAAAATACAAAATCCCGAATTTTTGCTCGATACCATTATTGATGGATATCGATATATACAGTGAGTGTAATGAGTATTTTGCCTCAATACAAATTTGACAAATTTCTAATATATACGCCTAAAGCCAGCAAACTAAAGATGTAAAATGAATTATGTTTGATATTGCCACAAAACCGTTCATATCTTTGAATCTGACCTCCTTATTGCCATTTTCATCGCATATATTGTTTCCTAGATCAATATTAATGGACCATAAAGTTTTCAAAGTCAGAAAAATGGGATTTCGCGATATTTTTTAAAATAATTTGTTTGTCGGATATTGGTTTTAATAGTTTTTAAGGTCCTGTCCTCGCGATATATTTTGCAAAACCTCCTTTTTATTATTCTAAACTTATTTGGGATGTTTTGAAGCCGCGACGACTATATTTAATACTCTCATTTTGAGATTAGGACGAGAAATTACCAAATATTAAATGAAATATTGCTGGAGAATGTATTGAACGTAAATGTGAGAAAATATTCACGAAAAAAATGCCGTTGTTTATTGGAATCGTCGCCAAATCGTTTTTAGTTTATGGTTACCCGCAATGGTAACTATAAAAAGACGGAGCGTATGTTATGTAATGATTTTTTCAAAAATAATAATAAAAAGCAAAATACTTTTTTGTGATAATCGTTTTTGGGTTGGTATAGATTTTGGCCGATATCTTCTAGACCAATAGGTCTTTCGCAGGGGTTCTTGCAGAAATAAGATCTATATATGTCCACAAACATATCCTATCATACATAATTCATTTTACATCTTTAGTATGCTGGCTTTAGGCGTATATATTGGAATTTTGTCAAATTTGTATTGAGGCAAAATACTTATTACACTCACTGTATATTTTCAATACAAAGTTGCAATGCGTGTACAGAATTTCAAAGCGCTCTCTTAAATATTGCGAGGTCTATTGTGATTTCAACAGATGGATACACAATCGACATAAACTTTTGTTTTGATCGATAATATATTTGCATTATGGTTCGGTTAATATTTCGAGGAGTGTATAAAAAAACACGATAAAATGAAGTACACACTTTCTTTGGACGCTTACAGTGTGTTAAATAGGTAAAAAATCATAAAATATAAAATAAAATGTAAAATATTTAATTAACAATTTAAATATATTAAACGCTTCTCATTTAAATTATGTTGTGTTAATTGAATTTATAATCTTCACTATTTTTTGCCAAGTCATCATAGTGCGCATTGGGTACATTTTAAGTGCAAACATTAGCTGTTTCATGTCTTCATATTGAACCGGTTTTAATATCAATATAAATCTACTATACAGTTAAAAATATGCTTCTAAAATGCCAAATGAGATGATATATAAAATTGAAATATAAAAATACTCTATTAATTAATAACCAGAAATTCCAACTAAAATTATCATATTTTGAGGTGCAGTGTTATTTGGGATCTATTTCAAAAAATAAACCTAGATTAAACAGTTTCGCCAGGAGCTTTTTGTCATTTGAGAAACAGAGTTGCAGATTGTTTTAAAAAGGTTGCTATGGCCTAAAAATGTCTAATTATAGTTTGTACCACCTTATTGCTCAATCCATCGCCTGAAGGTGTCGAAAGTTTTCTTAAAGTCGATAAACAGTAGATACAGGGGGCACACCATTCTATAGGTTGTTCTATTATGACTCATATCCTTTTAAAGCCATCGGTTAGTCGGTCCTGATTAGTAAAACTAATATTTCGGAACCGTGGATTTGGCCTTTTTAGTCTTAATTGCCTTCCAAATATATATTGAGGTCCAAGTTTCTTAGGAAATTGCTCATAAGCCAGAGTCTCGTGGTTTACGGAGTGTGTTTGTATATTTTATTCATCCAGACTTTTTTTAATATTTTTGCAAGTCAAACTCAATCCACTTTAATTATATAAAAAATATTTATTTGTTATAAAAACGAAAATATAAATTAAATAATAATAATAATATCATGAATTAATAATACATATAAAGGCAAATTAACACGATCCTTCTTGTGATGATCTAACTCCAGCTGCAAAAAAAATTAAATTTAATAAAATAAAAAACTCAACCTTTAAACATCAAACTTACGAATTCTCTTCGTGCAGACGGCGACATTCATTTCACATGAATTTGAAAATTCCATTTTTCTGCCATTAGTCAGTGTAGCGCAGACAGGACGTAATAGAAGAGGGCAAATTTGTGGACAATCAGCACCTTGAGCGCCTTGTCCACCTTGAGCGGCTGGTCCACGGCCGCGACGACCCCTTTGGGCTTCAGCCGAACTCGGCAAGACAATAGCAACGGCAGCAATCAATGCAAGGGCGATGATCAACTTGGAAGATGCCATTCTGATTAGAACGTATGTGTCTATTCTTTTTAAAATTCGAAACTTGATTAACTTAAATCTGCAAAATCTTCACAATTTATAGATAACGACAAACAAGTAAGAATCCCCTAAAAACCACACTTAATGGATTGTCAATAAAAAAGAAGTTTTTGTTGACTAATGATGCTACTGTTTGCATATATATTGTGGGTTATTTAAATATATACAATATGGTAGAATAGATATCGATAAAGCAAGTTATTGATTGAAGCTTGTGTTTTTAAGAGAATATGCTTTTTAAGGAATATTTTTTCGAACGACTATCAGAGGCGTGGATTTTTTAAAGAATATTTTTTCAAACGACTATCAGAGACGTGGATTGTTTAAAGAATATATTTTTAAACGACTATCAGAGGCGTGGATTTTTTAAAGAATATTTTTTCAAACGACTATCAGAGGCGTGGATTTTTTAAAGAATATTTTTTCAAACGACTATCAGAGGCGTGGATTTTTTAAAGAATATTTTTTCAAACGACTATCAGAGGCGTGGATTTTTTAAAGAATATTTTTTCAAACGACTATCAGAGGCGTGGATTTTTTAAAGAATATTTTTTCAAACGACTATCAGAGGCGTGGATTTTTTAAAGAATATTTTTTCAAACGACTATCAGAGGCGTGGATTTTTTAAAGAATATTTTTTCAAACGACTATCAGAGGCGTGGATTTTTTAAAGAATATTTTTTCAAACGACTATCAGAGGCGTGGATTTTTTAAAGAATATTTTTTCAAACGACTATCAGAGGCGTGGATTTTTTAAAGAATATTTTTTCAAACGACTATCAGAGGCGTGGATTTTTTAAAGAATATTTTTTCAAACGACTATCAGAGGCGTGGATTTTTTAAAGAATATTTTTTCAAACGACTATCAGAGGCGTGGATTTTTTAAAGAATATTTTTTCAAACGACTATCAGAGGCGTGGATTTTTTAAAGAATATTTTTTCAAACGACTATCAGAGGCGTGGATTTTTTAAAGAATATTTTTTCAAACGACTATCAGAGGCGTGGATTTTTTAAAGAATATTTTTTCAAACGACTATCAGAGGCGTGGATTTTTTAAAGAATATTTTTTCAAACGACTATCAGAGGCGTGGATTTTTTAAAGAATCTTTTCCTGAAGACTATCAGAGGCGTGGATTTTTTAAAGAATATTTTTTCAAACGACTATCAGAGG
>NW_026884781.1:0-57785 GCF_032173495.1 Musca vetustissima | reverse complement strand
ACTGCCCTAATTCTTTTATCTAGGAATGTTTAAAAACTATATTTGATTACATTTAGTGAGTTATGTAATTATTTTGAACCGATTACTCGATTACATAAATGTATATATAACAATATTTTAGTGCAATAATGTACAGTTTGAGTTTCTCACAATTTTTAAAGACATATTCGTGCTGTTTAAATTGATATTCGTAACATTTTGTACCGGTTACCCACATGTGTAAATGAATAACCGGTTACTAAGAACCGCTTCTTTAGTTGATAAAAATTCTATTATAGTCTCTTGAATTAAACTACTTATTTTTTTTTTTTTTGATTTTGTTGGTATTTTTTAAATGGTTACTTGTTATTTGTAACCGAATAATTGATACACAAAACCGATTCTTAGGTTATTTAAAATATTTCAGTTGATTAAATAAGTAAGTAAATAACTTTCACTCTATATATGGCATTTTTATAAATATTTATTTTGGTACTCATAATTACTTTTATAATTATCTTGAACCGGTTATTCGGTTCAAGATAATTTATATTGCAATATTTGTAGTTCAAATATTTACATTTCGAACTTTTGACAATTGTAGAAATCGATATTCTTAGGATTTTATTATACATATACTCGTTTAATTTTGAACCGGTTACCAAAATGTGTAACCGAATAATCGGTTACTTGAAACCGGTTATTTGTTTATTTAAAATTCAATTGTATCCTCATTAATTATATAACTAAAATCTTATATTTGTTGAACTTTTTTTAAACGGTTACTTGGTATTTTTAATCGAGTAATCGCTACATTAAATCATTACCAATTATATGAAAGGACTTGAGAATTGACCCATTTTGGTCGAAATTCTCAAAAACTCAAAACAATGATATTTCTGGGACAGCAATGCTGACCATGCAATATGATGACAAATGTACCTTCGTTGGTTCCAGCCATCGGCTGGCCGGTTAGTTGGCCAAGCATGAATGAGAGAACGTGTGCATCCATGTGGCGGTTTTAACCTGTTTTTGTTTTATTAACAAGTTTTTGTAGTGGCGGTTTTTTCTCGTTGCAAACCGATAAAAAGGTTGCCAGTAGGTGAGGTGTGTGTGTTGGCTGACAGAGAGACTCTTCGCAGCAACGGCAGCCAGTCGATATCGTGTGGGGACAAAACTGGCTGGAGTTCATAGGCATTTGAAATCATTGCTGTATGCGTGGGTTGTTTAGTTAGAATTTGTTTTGGTTGTTGTTGTCGTTTGTGTTGTAAAATTTTCATAATTTCATAGAATTTATGAATATTATAACACATTTGAGGGTTAAATCATAATTATTGTGCGACACAGAGAGATAGATAGTTAATTTTTAATGGCGATATT
Organism: Musca vetustissima; assembly: GCF_032173495.1. Classification (NCBI taxonomy): domain Eukaryota; kingdom Metazoa; phylum Arthropoda; class Insecta; order Diptera; family Muscidae; genus Musca; species Musca vetustissima. Next base: position 56,426 of record NW_026884781.1, on the reverse strand, counting down.
TGAAAATTATGTGGCATTAAGCGGAATTAGTATTATCTGGCAATTTGGTAAACCGCTTCCCCCTTTATGATGACAATAATGGCAACTAGGCAGAACGAATGGGTAAATAATAAAAAATTACTTAACAAAAAATTATAAATTTTTTTCGGTCACAGTTTGTGGGAGCAGATTTTTAAAACATGAAATTTAGATGGTATTAGAACAACGTCATATCCGCAGAGATTAAAATTTTTCAGAAAGAAAAAAAAAAAATAAATAAATAATTATATACGACTTTATAAACGAAATTAGGAGTTTTTTTGAGAACCGGTTTTGGAATCGGATATTCGGTTTTTTGTGAACCGGTTATTCGGTTTTGGAAACGAATTATTTGATTTTAATAAACACTTTATATGATATCATTTCCAAAAACCTACATTTTCTTTGTTATTGAGATACTATTTTTATGGAACCGGGTTTGGAACCGGGAACGAATATTCGGTTATAGTTTTTAAGCGATTTTTTAGCTTTTAAGAAAAAAAAATAATATTTTTTGCAAAAGGAAAACCGGATATTCGGTTATATAGAACCGGTTATTCGGTTATATGGTTTTAATAAACGCTTTGTTTGATACTATTTCGAAAAACGTATAATTCCTTCGTTATTAAGATACTATTTCATATGAATCAGGTTTAGAACCGAATATTTTGGATTTGGAAAAATGCCTACCGGGTAAATCATAATATAAACCGGTTTTTGACAATTCTAAACCGGTTTTCATATATGTTTGTGATTTGTTGTGTTCTAATTCAAAAACAATTATGATTCGTTGGTTTAAATTAAAACCTGAATCGATTTTTCGAAATCTCTTAATCGGGTTTGTTAATTTTTATATGATTGTCTTTCTTGTGATTTATAATTTAACAAAACACGCTGAAAGAAAAATGTGCACCATTTGAAATCACGAAATACGAACCGGTTTTTTTAAATTTTCTGAACCGGTTCACCAATTTTTGGTGAACTTTTTCCCATTTTGTAATTTTTAATACTAAAAATAATGTCATTTGAACTATTTATTAAAGAGATTAAAAAGTTTTGAACCGGGTTTTGAAAAAATTAAACCGGTTTTTTGAAAATTTTGAACCGGTTACCCAATTTTTAGTGATTCTTTTTTTAATTCTAAAAATAATGTCATTCAAATAATTGACTGAAGGAATCACCAAAATTAGAACCGGGGTTCGAAAAAAATTTGAACCGGTTATTGAAAAATTTGAACCGGTTTTTTAATTTTTAACGGTTTATTTTTTTTTCATTTCAATTATGTTTTGAGTTTTTTGTTAATCGTTTAAAAAATAATGAAATATTGCGTCCAAGACCTGTCTAAATGTTGCAATGTCAAGCCGGCAGCCATACCGACAACGCCTTCGTATTTTTTTGTAGAACGACACAAAAAACGGTTCAAAAGCCTCACAACCAACCCACATATGTTGCAAAGCGTCTTAAAGGAAACAACAGTGTACATTGTCAGTGTTCAAACAGGCAGGCAACAATGGAGGCCAATAGCAAAAGACAAAAGTACCCTCAGCTTACGGAGGAGCCAGGTTATGCTATGTAAGCCTGTAAGTGCCTTTTTCATACAAAGTCTTCGAACAAATGGGACAAGGTGTTCCCTGCTAAGTGGCCATAGTAAAGGTGCCTTTATTATTGCTCTTTAAGTGTAAATGGTTATTGTTGTTGTAGCACTTTACTTTTGTTGTTGTATTCATTTTATTACTTTTTGTTTTTGAAAAAAAATAGTGTAGAACATGTGCAAAAATTGTTTATTGAAGGTCCTATTCTGTCTTTTGTTCATAATTAAAACATAACCTATTAATTAGGGCTGTGACAGCTGTTCGAGAATATAAATTGCGGATAATAGGGGGCACATGTAATTTTATAAAAAGGTGTAAATAGAAGAAGATGATTGTTATTTTTTTTTGGCTATTTAAAAAAGTGGCACAACTAAAGGGGTATTCGATAGGGTAATAAAATCTGCAATTATATAGGGGACAAATTTATAGCCCAGGGTCTTGACTTTCAACAAAACATTACCAACATTTGGAAAAAAGTTCGCAAGGAGTGCACAAATTGGCCTCCTTCCAAAGGTCCGAAAAGTTGCTACCTTTTAACATAAGGCCAAGCTCTAGCTATATGCTAAAATTGAATAGAAGTTCCGGGCCAGTGGAGATAAAAGGGGTATTCGGTAGGAAAATAAAATTGACAAGGATATGAAAATAAAAATTTATGAGAAAGGGTTCTGAACTTCTATTAAAAATTAGCAAAATTTTGAAAAAAAAATCTCAGGCTGTGTACAAAAATTTAGGTTCTTTCCAAGAACCCTTGAGGTATGCGAAAAAATAGGAAAATTTTCGACGGAAACTTGACTATACGCTCGAATTGTATAGAAGTTCCGGACCTGATTTTTTATTTAGGCTCTTTACTGGGATCTGAACTTCTATTAAAAATTAGCAAACTTTTGAAAAAAATCTCAACCTGTGTAAAAAAATAGGTTTAAATTTAGGACCCCAGAAGGACGAGGCCAGGCTTTAGCTATACGCTAAAATTTTATGGAAGTTCTGGGTCTGGAAATTTCGATAGCAATTTTTCGGGATGCGAAAAAATTAGGACAATTTTCGACGGAAATTTGGGTGGGTATCATATCCCTTATTCTATTATACATAGGAAATTTACCTCCGAAATTTTCCTGCGAACTTTTTTCACTTCCTGACTTCTTAATTTTCTTCTTCTTCTTCCGATATTCAAATAAAAATTTACTCGTTACTCTACTGACAGCGGATGACAGGGAATGGAGTCTCTCATTTTCAATTGCTAATCGAGACAGCTGTCGTTCCTTCGGCAATGTCCCTTGGCTTTTTTGCATAGCTTAGCGCCAAACCAACTACTTCATTGTTGTTGTTGTTGCTTCTTTTGATATAAACAACAATAAAAATGTTAATTGTCAATGAATTGTCAAACCAAGAGAGAGAGACAGGCATGGACTGCAACTGCTGCTGTGGCAAAGAAATCGGCAGCTAACCAGGCAAGGCATTCAGATAAACAATGGACAGGACAGGTCTGCAGACTTACTTACTCTTGCAAAGGAAGCAACATTGTAACAGGAGGTTCCTCTCCGTCTTGCTAGTCAAGCAGATGTCTGTTCTTTTTTTTCAACTAAGCTTTTTGTTAATTGTAGTAGAAGCAACAAAAATAACAACAACAAAAAACGATTGTAACTTCGGTCGAGGCCGGAATATTGTATACCCTCCACCACTAGGTGGAACTTTTTTAGTGGCAGCTATGTCCTGATAAATAGCTGAAACGAGGAAACGAAATACCAAAATTACAGACACTCGGAGGTTGGAAAATTTAGGCTATTACCTTGAAAAATCCTAAAAATTCTGAAATTTCGGAAGTGCCGTTATATGAGAGCTACATTGAAACGTGAGTCAATTTTGATAATTTTTCATAGGGAGATTTGGTACCAAATTAGAATCCAAAATATCAAATTATAGCCAAATCGGTTGAAAAAAAATTCCTAAAACCCGTCAAAATTCCGAATATTGGGGGCTATTCGTTATGTGGGGACTACCCGAAATAGTGGACCTATATTAATAATTTTTTTACTGAGAGATTTGTTATCCAATGAGAACTCAAAATAGCAAATTATAGCCAATATGGTTGAAAAATATTGTCCAGCCCCTCAAAATATCCATATACCCATATGGAGATCTCCTTCGATGTAGCACCCATATACTACATCGAAACTTGTGACAATTTCGATAAAATTTGGTAGGAAGATTTGTTACCCAAGGATAACCAAATTACAGTCAATTCGTCTGAAAAACATGCCTAAAAACTCTCAAAATTCCGAATATTGGAGGTCCCGACGACATATAGGAGCTACATCGAATATTTGATCAATTTTGATAAATTTTGGTAGGGACATTTTTTATCCGAAGATAATTCAAAATATCAAATTATAGCCAATTCTGTTGGAAAACTTGCCTTAAAATTCCGCATATTGGAGGTTGCAATATATGGGACCTACATCGAAACATGGAATAATTTCGATAATTTTTCATAAGGAGATTCAGTACCCAATGAGAACCTAAAATAGTAAATTATAACTTATACGGTTGGAAAACTTGCCTCAAAACCCTTAAAAATTCCGAATATTGGGGGGTTGCGCTATATGGGAGCTACATCGAAACATGGACTAATTTCGTTAATTTTTGGTATGGAGATTTGCAATCATAGGAGAAACCAAATTACCAAATTTCACCCAATTTGGTTGAAAAACATGCCCAAGACCCTCCTCTAAATATCGAAATTTTGGGGATTGCCCTTATATGGGAGCTACCCGAAAAATTGGATCAATATTAATAATTTTTGGTGGAGAGATTTCATACCCAATAAGAATCCATAATACCAAATTATAGCCTATTCGATTGAAAAATTCGTCCAAGCTCCCCAAAATGCCAGTAAACTTATATACCCGAAAATGTGGACCAATATTGATGATTTTTGGTAGGAAGATTTGTTAGCCTAGGAGAATCCAAAATACTAAACTACAGCTAATTCGATTGAAAAATGTACTCAAGCTCCTCAAAATATCGAAAATTTGGGGGTAAAGTTCTATGGGGCCTATCCTAAAAACTGAACCAATATTAATAAATTTTTGTAGTCAGATTTGTTACCCTATGAGAATCCAAAATACCAAATTACAGCCTATTCGGTTGAAAAATGTGTCCAAGCTCCCCAAAATATCGAATATTGAGGTTTACGTTAAATGGGAGCTACCCTTGAAAGTGGACCAATATTTTTAATTTTTTGTAGGAAGATTTTTCATCCGAGAAGAACCCAAAATACCAAATTACAGTCAATTCGATTGATAAATGTACTCAAGCTCATCAAAATATCGTAAATTTGGGGGTAAAGCTCTATGAGGCCTATCCTAAAAACTGAACCAATATTAATAAATTTTGGTAGTCAGATTTGTTACCCTATGAGAATCCAAAATACCAAATTACAGCCTATTCGGTTGAAAAATGTGTCCAAGCTCCCCAAAATAACGACATTTTGGTTGCAACGTTACATGGGAGCTACCCTTGAAAGCGGATCAATATTTTTAATTTTTGGTAGGAAGATTTGTAACTCAAGGCGGACCCAAAATACCTTATTACATCCTCTTCGGAGGAAAACATTTACCCAAACCCCTCAAAATACCGGAACTTGGGAGGTTCGTTACATGGGAGCTACCCGAAAAAATCAACCAATATCGATGATTTTTGGTGGGAAGATTTTCCACCCTAGGAGAACCCAAAATACCAAATTACAGCCCATTCGATTGAAAAATAGTGTCAAAATACCGACAATTTGGTGGTAACCTGATATGGTAACGACCCGAAAAAGTGAACCAATAATCATAATTTTTGGTGGGGAGAATTATCACTCAATGAGAACCCAAAATACAAAATCTCAGCTAATTTGGTTGAAATACGTGCCCAAGCTCCCGAAAATACCGACATTTTGGCGTTTCGGTTATACGGGAGCTACCCAAAAAAATGGACCAATATTGATGATTTTTGGTGTTTCGATTTTCCACCCTGGGAGAACCCTAAATACCAAATTACAGCCAATTCGATTGAAAAATAGTGTCAAAATACCGATAATTTGGTGGTAACCTGATATGGTGGTAGGTACCCGAAAAAATTGGGCCAATATTTATAATTTTTGGTAGGGAGAATTATCACCCAATGAGAACCCAAAGTTCTAAATTTCATCTAATTTGGTTTAAATACGCGCCCTAGCTCCCGAAAATACCGACATTTTGGCCTTTAAGTTATATGGGTACCCTTATATAAGGCTATCCGACCAAGTGCACCTATATATCCCATTTGCAATACCAAACATCCTAGGGGTACTAACAATGTATGTGCAAAATTTCAAAGCTCTATTTTAAATATTCTCACCTCTTATATCTCAATTCGCTGCATCCTGAGTACCACATTTTCCCATCGCAAATAATTTCCTTCATAGAAAAATTAACCCCTTTTCGGAATTCCATTCTATTAAGCCAAAAAATCTGTCTTTCGGTTTGAAAAGAATCTAAGTCCCACATATATTTCTTTTTGCGGTCATATCAATTTACCGAACAAATTATTTTGTTTGTTACAAGTCGAATAAAAAAGTGTCTGTGTCTAGTCGAACATTCCCCAGCCAGCCAGCTATCTTCGAGGCATTAAATGAAAATTTTTAAACAAATTGCAAAAACATAATCCTAGAGAAGAAATTCTTTCATTTTTTTGAGTAACCACAAATTAACGAATGACCACAAATTCAATTTGCCATGAACAACAACAACTCTTAGAGACAATTTTCATATTTTTCCAAACTCCAAGGCAGATAATCAGACAGAGTCTCGAACAACAAAAAACAACCATCACATCATCATCAACACGATCAGTATTTTTCTATTCACTACCACCTCCTTATTCTCTCCCCAGTCAGGGTTTTAGTTAATCTCATCAAAGCATCTATTTTTTTTTCTTCCTCTTCTTCTCTATGCAACGACTTTATTTATTTTTTTCCACTTCAAATGTGCGGGCCATGGACCTGCAGTGGCATAACAAAGTTTTTTTTTGCTTCGCCTTGCATGGAAGAATGTCTGTTCGTGAATCTCCAGCAAAATCTCTGTTGGACTCTATCTCAACTATCCCTCATCTTCCTGGAGGTTATTTACATACTTTGCTGATTTTTTGCGCTGTTTTGCCTTCGTCGTTTTAAATTAACGCCTACACACAAGTGATGTTGTTGTGGCATGCCACACCATTGTCGCCGTCGCAATTTTCTTGTGGCAAGCGGCAAAATCCTATTCATGCTCGAAAAGTGTGTGAGTGTAGGCGTCTAAATGCTTAAATTCATTTAACAAAACATAATGCAACAATTTGTTGTTGCTGCTGCTGCTGCTATTCCGATTCATTTACACACTTCGTTCATAATGGGACAACAACAGCAACGAAGAGGAAAATAAAACAACAAAAACGTTGAAAAACTTGGTTTGATGAAAATGTTTTTTGAAACATTAAATGGATTTTTTTAAAAATATTTTTCAAGTACGTTAAATAGGTGTGGATTTGTATACCCTACACAACTATGTTGTTAGGGTATTATAGCTTTGTGCATCCCCAAGTGTTTGTAATGCCGCGAAATATTGATCCTAGTCCTCCCTTTAAGTATACCGATCGTCATATCTCGACTAGCTGAGTCGATCTAGACATGTGTGTCCGTCCGTCCGTCTGTCCATTATAATTTGTAAACACGATACAGGCCACAGTTATGGACCAATCTTCACGAAATTTTGCATGTAGGATGGGTTCTGTCCAATGAAGACCCCTATTGTTTTTGGAAAAGATCAGTTAATATTTAGGGGATGAAATGGACCAAATACTTAATTCTTGTCCAATTTTTTTGGTCGCTCCAGAGGCCCCAATTATGGCCCGAACATCGCGAAATTTGACATGGAGAAGGGGATCGGGCATTCCGGTTTCGATAAAGATCGGTTAATATTTACCGGGTCAAATGGACCCCGACCTTTGTGTGAAAAAGTACATGATTTGTATTCTATAGCGTAAAGATTTGTCCCCTGAAGGACATAGACCCGATAAGTTGATAGTATACCCTAGAGGAGTGGTTGACCTTTAAATTGATACCAATTATATTGTCGTATGTACTCGGATGTGGGAGTTATACATATTAAGGTAAATGTGACTATGTGCATAGTATTACTATTACTCCATTAGAGGACGGAAATGTCGCGCTGATCGCTTTGAAATTGTAAAGGATGTTCCGAGTATGGTCAAGGACGACGCCCATAGTTTTCGATGAAGTTGAGATTTCATTCAGGGGGTGCAATGAACGGAAAACCTTGAATTTTGTCAGATTTTCTAGTCGTTCTAAAGGCAATTATTATATGCAGAACATCGCATACTTGGAGCGGCTGTTTAGATGACGATCGGTCAATATTCTGAGGGTCAAATCAACCAAAACCTAAAGTGACCAGTTTTTTATTTTATGGCAAGAAAAAAAAAAATGGAAAATATGCAGTTCTTTTCATCATTATTCGCAATTTAAAATTTTTTTAATTAACGAATAAACATTTTTTTTGAATATCGTATTCGATTATCGCAATGTCTAGCTGGTCAATAAAATTGCCAACAGAATGGCTGATGAAAAGCAACCACTCACAACAGTTTATTTGAAGTTTTTTTTTAATGGCAATTTTATGGGCCATTCGTTAATGTGGCCGATTTGTTATGGCCACTAACTAACTATACGAACGAGATGGATGGATGGATAGACAGGTGACAATACGGCCGATGGTTGGAAATACATTGTAAAAAACTTTGGCACACTTGCCAAGGTGTGTATGACGATTTTTTAGAGGGCTTCAAGTGAGTGATAACCTTCAAATGAGTGAATGAACAATTATTTTCGAAGTTAATTAATAGAGGGAGTTCCACATTAGAATGCCAGAGGTTGTTACAGCTGGCTGAAAAACCATAAAAATGACACCCTAAAATATTTAATTTTTGAGGTGTGATTTTCAAGAGGAAATTAAAAATATTACAAAAAACCCCTAATATTGAAATAAGGCTAAGGTCTTCTTCGAATAGGCAAATCGGTTTAACGGGTCACAAAAGCAAATTTCCGAACAATTTTTTGAGGGTTTGTTTTCTGTTTGTTTTTTTGTTGTTGTCATAGATTACAACAAGTTGTTTGGGGTATTTATGGCTATGATGTGTGAAATTTGATAGGTTTCATGACACCATCATCACTCCCACCATCACCGCACCACACCAAACCATTCCGCAAGTGTAACGTTCACCTATCGCCCTGCTGCTGCTGTTGTCATGTGGCCCCGTCAGTAATTAATGCTTCAGTTAACACTTCACCATTGGTTAACATTTGCATATCTTTCGTTGTTGTCATTTTTGTTGTTGTTGTCAAACATAAAACTTTTAATTAACAATGTGAAAAAAAATAACAACAAACAGTTGAACAAAAGTTTTGACATGAGTCATGTCAAAAAAAAAAAAAATCGAAAACAAACAATTCGCAACGCGTTTTTTCTCTTCCTCAACTTCTGTGGATTACGATGACGTCACGGTTTGGGTTTTGGTAGGGGGCAAATTCCAAAAAAAAAAAAAATGAAGATAAGGTGTAAGGGTGATGAAGTATTGGAAAATATTTTTAAACCAGTGAGCGGAGCAGTATAGTCGGACGGGGCCGACCATATGATACCCTACACAACTTCCCCGAAAATCTAACTTTATGAGCTTGTATATTCTGATCTTGGGCAATATTTCGTGATATTTGCACCCTCTAGACCAACTAGAGTTCAACAAATATTACTAATATTCCATATACGAGGACCATACTTGTCCAGGTTCTCTTTTCCATGGGTTATGTTGTGATGTTGGTCTTTCAATAGTGGCTTATAGATCGACTCAAAAAAAAAAAAAAAAAAAAAAAAAAAAAAAAAAACAGTGTGCGGAGCAGTATAGTCGGACGTGGCCGACCATACGATACCCTACACAACTACCACAGAACTCTATGTTTTTTGGGATTTTTATTCCGACCCTGGGTAATATTTCGTGATAGTTGCACCCTCTTGCCCGATTAGAGGTCAACAGCACCTTCTAATTACTTGTCCATATTCCCTTCCCTTATAATCGTAGCCTATAGATCGAATCGAAAAAAAAACACAAATAAGTATTCGGTCCACTTCATCCCAAAATTATTATCTGATGATCATCACCGAAAATTGTAGGCGTTGTCCTTGACCACAACTGGAATCTCATGAAAAAATTTCAAAGCGATCAGCGCTATATTTCCGCCCTCTAGTGTGGTAATGGGTTACTAAATAATATCTCAGTACGTAAGCACCCGTAAATAGTTAAGTGTAACTCCCACTTCTGAGTACATACGACAATATAATTGGTATCAACCACTCCTCTTGGATATACTACCAACTTCTCGGGTCTAGGTCCTTCAGGGGCAAATATATACGCCATAGAATACAAATTTTGTAATTTTTCACACAAAAGTCAGGGTCCATTTGACCCGCTAAATATTGACCAATCATTATCAAAACAGGCATGCTTATTCTATGGCCTGATCCCCTTCTCCATGTAAAATTTTTCGATGTTCGAGCCATAATTGCGGCCTCTGGAGCGACCAGAAAAACGGACAAAAATTAAGTATTTGGTCCATTTCATCCCCTAAATATTAACCGATCTTTACCAAAAACAATAGGGGTCTTCATTGGCCAGAACCCATCCTACGTGCAAAATTTCGTGAAGATTGGTCCATAACTGTGGCCTGTGTATGGGCAGACGGACGGACGGACACACATGTCTAGATCAGCTAGTCGAGATATAACGATGGATATACTTAAAGGTGAGTCTAGGACCAATATTTCGCGGCGTTACAAAGTTTTGGGGCTGAACAAAGCTATAATACCCTGACAACATAGTTGTGTATATTAAAAATCAAGGCCTTTGTAAACTGCTTAAAAATATTTGTTTTAAATCCAAGGCTTTGTGAGAGGTCGGAAAATTAAAAAAAATATTTTTTTCTTGAAAGAAAATATTTTTTTTTAATCTACTCTTGTGATAGATTTTAAAAAATATTTTTTTAAAATTTCTTAAAATTCTGGGAATTTCTTCAAAAATGTTTTTTCTTGAAAGAAAATATTTTTTTTAATCAACTCTTGTGATAGATTTAAAAAAAAATATTTTTTAAAATTTCTTTAAATTCTGGGAATTTCTTCTAATTTTTTTTTATTTTTTGAAAATTTTTTTCTGAAGTTTTTTTTTGGTTTTCCGACAAATTTCTTCTTCTTCTTTTCTTTATAATTATAACACCAGGCTACTAAGCCACCAAAATTTTTCTTAGTATTTTTCCCTTTCTATAAGGAAATGCTCAACATGTCAGTCGGTCCACAAAACTCCATCAATTCATACATGTCTTAGCATGAAATTGAGTTCATCATTAATTCAAAATCTCACGACTTTGTATTGCAGTTGATTTTTCTTTTATTTTTCCTCAAAATTTTCTCATTTTCCATACAACAACTTCCTTGGCCATATGTCATACAGCGCAAATTGAGTTTTAACGAATTTTGGCCAAGAAATTAAATTTGTTTTGGAAAAAAATACTATGGCCATTGAAATGAAAAGTTGTGGAAGAAAAACAAAATTTATGACCATTTGCTGCTTCGTCATGCAACGTGAAAAAAAAACAAAGTATTGCCAATATTTTCTTTTCTCCCGGTCCCAAAAGAAAAATATGTCGAAAAAAAGAAAATCGAAGAAAAAATGATGAATATCTTTGGCCTTAGCCGGAGAGTGGAGTGGCCTAAAACCCATAAATTGTTGGCCATTCGGTATATTGTCAGCATGGCTATTATTGAGGTTAGATGAACTTGTTAACATTATCTTGAGAAAAAAAATAAGAAAAAAATAAAAATAGAAAAAACCAAAAACCCGAAAACAAATCAAAGCCACCCTATCTACAAGGTAAATAAATTTCTCCTAGTCATATTGAGGTAATAGGGTAACGAAAGGATGGGGTCAGAAGATATGTTGGGAGGTGCATTTTTTTTTAAATATCGAAGTAGGAGAGTTAACTACGTCTCTGTTGTTCAATATTTTTCAACTCCTTGATTTATTTTTTATCATTCCTGTTTTTTTTTTTCTTTATTTTCCATGTCCATGACGAAAATTTATTTTCTTTATTAAAATGTCATAATTTGAAATTTATGAAAAATTGTTGATTATTTGTTGTTGTTTTTTTTTAATTTTTCCTTGTGGATTTTTTGAAAGTAAAATGACCGCTTACATGGTTTTAAATTAAAATTAAAACAATAATAAAAAAAAATTGAGACCCAAATAAACCATCAACCTCTTTGTGGACTTTCACAGAATCGTTACTTCGGATTAAGCTGAGTTTCAATTTGTTTTTTTTTTTTAATTTGGGTTTGTGCCAAATTCATTTGAACATTTTTCCACATGAATGATTTTCGATTTTTTGTGGCTTGATTGTGTTTTTCTTCGTGTTAACTACTAAATCTTCCATGAAGAATTCTCGTTTTGGTATTAAGAAAATATCAAATTTCCAAATATACGACAAATTCACAGAATAACAAAATTCGGCAATAAGTAAAGATTCGAAATTAAAAAAAAAAACAGCAAGGAAAGTAGTAAAGTCGGATTGGGCCGACTATATGATACCCTTCAACACTTTGGGTATATTCTGCATATGCATCCTAACAGACGTCGCCTTTTCGATGGAACATTGACATGAAATTGAACGAACTTAAATATATGCTCTTTATATCCGACTAACATCAATTCCAACACATCCCATTCTGCAACCTATTCAGAATTTTGTTAATAGATTTAAAGCAAACTTTACATTGTTCAAAATGTAATATCAATCAGGAACACATTGATTATTTGGCGTACAATAAACATGAATTGGTCGAAATTATATAGGGAAGCTATGATATATCTAAATCCAGAGATTAATTTATATTAATTTCAGTACGTTGAGTCAAACGGCCCAGCTATGGATCTTTAGTACATCATTTACTTAAAATCAGACGAAAGTATATATAGGAGTTATATATGTAAATCTGAACCGATTTCAAAAAAACAACAATTTGCATAAAATCGGACGAAAATATATATGGGAGCTATATCTAAATCTGAACCGATTTTCTCGAAATGTATCAACCGTCATTCTGGACCTAATTCAGCACCATATGCCAAATTTCTTGCAAATCGAAGAATATATAGGGTCTTTAGTGCACCATTTACATTAAATCGGACGAAAATATATATGGGAGTTATTATAAATCTGAACCGATTTTTACGAAACTTTGCACACATCAGTCTAGGCCGAATTTAATACGCTGTGCCAAATGTCGTGGATATAAAGGGATTTTCGAGGATATAAAGGGATTTTGGTGCTCTATTTACCTAAAATCGGACGAAAATATATATGGGAGCTATCTATAAATCTGAACCGTTTTTGCAAAATGTGACACACATCGTTGTAGACTTAATTCAGTATGATATGCCAAATTTCGTGCAAATCGAAGGATATATAGGGACTTTGGTGCAGAATTTACATATAAACCAGCGAAACTATATATGGTAGCTATATCGAAATCTGCACCGATTTTTCCGAAACTCATCACTCATCATTCTAGACCTAATTCATTACGCTGTGCTAAATTTCGTGCAAATCGAAAGATATTTAGGGACTTTGACGCACCATTTACCTTAAATCGGACTAAAATATATATGGGAGCTATATCAAAATATGAACCGATTTTCACGAAACTTAGCACACATGATTCTAGACTCAATTAAGTGCGCTGTGCCAAATTTCGGGCGAATCGAATGATTTTCAGGGACTTTGGTGCATCATTTACATTAAATCGGACGAAAATATATATGGAAGCTATATCTAAATCTGATCCGATTTTCAGGAAACTTAACACACATCATTATTGTCCCAATTCATTACGCTGTGCCAAATTTCGTGCAAATCGAAAGATATATATGGGCTTTGGTGTACCATTTACATTAAATCGGACGAAAATATATATGGAAGCTATATCTAAATCTGATCCGATTTTCAGGAAACTTAACACACATCATTCTTGTCCCAATTCATTACGCTGTGCCAAATTTCGTGCAAATCGAAAGATATTTAGGGACTTTGACGCACCATTTACCTTAAATCGGACTAAAATATATATGGGAGCTATATCTAAATCTGAACCGATTTTCACGAAATTCAACACACGTCTTTCTACACTTAATTGAGTGCGCTATGCCAAATTTCGTGCAAATCGGATGTATAGGGACTTTGGTGCACCAGTTACATAAATTCGGATGAATATTTATATGGGAGCTATATCTAAATCTGAGCCGATTTTCAGGAAAGTTAACACACATCATTCTATACCTAATTCAATTCGCTATGCCAAATTTCGTGCAAATCGAAATATATATAGGGACTTTGCTACACCATTTACATAAAATCCGACGTTATATGGACGCTATATGGAAGCTATATCTAAATATGATCCGATTTTTCCCAATTTCAATAGGGTTCGTCCTTGGGCCAAATAAATGAGCTGTGCCATATTTCATCCAATTCGAATCAAAACTGCGACCTGTACTTTGTTTACAATTAGCGTGGACAGACGGACGGACATGCATAAATCGACTCAGAAAGTGATTCTCTGCATATTCTCAAAAGGAACCATGGGTCTATCTCGATTCTTTTTGCCTGTTACAAACATATGCACAAGAACATAATACCCTGTACCACAGTGTGGTGAAGGGTATACAAATTGAACAGAAACACATTGTGAAAAATATTTAAAAAATTATTATAAAAAAGTTCATCCATTTTTGTTAAAGATATACGTTTGTTTTTGTACTTAAAAATATATTTTTCAAAATTAAACCCTTCGTTATGTTAGGCCCGACGGATCATCTAGTACCCTCCACCCTGAGGTGGACATTGAAAATACCTAAAAACTGATCCGGACTATGTAGTACTAAATTGCGGGCAGAAGAAACATAACTCATTGCCTTTTGATGTTATGCCGCTTTTTTTTAATTTTCCCGATATTGGCATTCAATCATATCAATTAAATTTCATATTTTTGTCCCTCAAACTCCTTAAATTCTCCAAAATAATGAAAACAATTCTTATTTTTCCATTCAAGATCTTTAAATGTAAATTTTAAATTAGTTTGTGGCCATTGGCCTTAATTGGCTTCAATGCAGGAATTACCAGTGAACAACCACTCTGCCTGCCTGCCAGCCTGGCCATTCATTTATTTCATAAAAAAATGTCATTGCTGAAATGTTGTTGCATTCGACAACAGTAACAACAACAACACCACCATCTGCAAGATGCTCCTAGACTCAACTCATTTACTTTGTCCACTCGAGGAGGTACACACACATTCAGCATTAATTGACGTCAGCATTAATTGTTTTGCATATCAAATTCTTCAATTCCATTGCGGATCAGTGTTCCAAACGCAGGCATTGAATGCGACGGCGCAATGGTTAATTAATCGGCATTTAAATGAATGTCTGTCGGTGTGGCAGTGTGTGTGTGTGCCTGCGTTTGCATAAAATAATGCATTTTATGTGAACATAATTTGCTTAAAATGTCGTCTAAGCGACGAGACACATTTCCGTTTCGAAGCAGAGCTTTGACCATACGCAAATGATGCCTCCGTACGATAGTAAGAAGAAACTATTTTTTTTTTTTTTGAAATTACATTCACTTAACTAAATCATGAGAATTGGAGTAAATTGTTTTTAAACTCATTTGGAAGAGGAAAATGTAATGGAAATCAAAATGAGATTAGATGGATGACTTTCTTTGAAGTGAATATGGGAATTTTTTGAAGTGTGGATTTTATTTTAAATATTTTTTTTTTAACTTTAACACAACCCTTTGGGAAAAAATATAGAATTTATAATGATGTTTAATAAGTTTCAAGAAAATCGGTTCAGATTTAGCTTTAGCTCCCATATATATTTTCGACCGATTTTAGGTAAATGGTACACCAAAGGCCTTATAAATCTTTCGACTTACACGAAATTTGGCACAGCGCACTTAATTGAGTCTGAATTATGAATACAATGACGTACGTGAAGTTTCAAAAAATCGGTTCAGTTTTAGATATAGTTCCCATATATATTTTTGTCCGATTTAAGGTAAATGGTACGACAAAGTCCCTAAATATCTTTCGTTCATTTTCATGTCAATAAAAAAGCGACAACTATTAGGAGACTATGTAGAGTGAAGTGGTGAAGTGTGAAGATATTTTTTAAATTCACGCTAATTTGTGGTAGTTGAAAAAATGTTATTAAAAAATCCACGCTACTCATGACTCAGCTTACAACATAATTTAGTTGTCAAAAAAATTTAGATTTTTATTCTCCCCTTAACTATCGTTTCTTGAGACTTTTGTTTAGGTTATGTCGTTTTTAAGGAAGCCAAACTGCCAACACGTAACACACTTTTTCCCAAACAGCCATTGTTGGATTTTTTTATATTTCCCAAGTGAAAAAATTAATCCTCTAGTTTTTCCTTATTCTAAGTTTTGTAAATTCTGAAAGCGACCTGCCTGCATGGCTGTGGGTTTCGCGAAAAAAAAAGAAAACCAAAACGTGACGATTTCGTTTTGGCGATAACTCTATTAAAAAAACTTGACGTAGGTTGGGCGCCAACCTAAGGCATCTTCCTCAACGAACGAACTAACTACCAGCCAGCCACCAACATGATTGAGTGAGGGACTGTTTGTTTGTCTGTCTGTTGGACTGATGATCTTATCTGAAAACAAAAATTTCGTGTTAGTGCCAGAATTTTTTTGTTATTCTCCTGCCGATATGATGATGAGTTTAGACAACAGCAACAACAAATGAAGATGACAACAACCACGATGAGGAGGAGCTTTTGTTCAATGAACCCTCTCGTTGTTGTTTTTTGCAAACTTTCAAAATGCTGCTAAGTGAGAAAAATTATGACGGCGGCATAGCGAAGTTTTCAATCATGGAGTTTGAATAAAAAAAATATTGAAAAAAATGCTGGCGGAAAGAGAAAACTATTTTTTTCATTTTATTTGTTTGCAACAAATACTAGAAGTTGATGCTGACTGCTCCGCCTGCCGACTAACTGCCTCATTGCTTAACTGTTTTAAGAGGCTAACTAAATTTACGCTTCAATATTTAAAAGTAAATTGTTTTTGTTTAACTTATTTTGTTATGAGACTCTCGTCTCGCCTGTCGCTCTGCAAGTGAATGCTGATAATAACTGGAGCAGTTTTGAGCGGGGCTGGCTTTCAAGTACCTCCTGAACTTTTTAACAGTTCATAATTGAAGTAATGAAGTCTCTGTGTGTGCGCCTCTGTGAATGTATTTGTTCGTATGTGTGTGTGCATTTTGTTTAATTAGTTTGCTTTCAACTAGGCAATTAGCCAAGTTAACGAGTTAACAAATGTTTGACAGCAAAACTAAATTTGTTTAAGATTTGAACTGTAGCGTTTTTGTCTCTGTTGTTGTTGTTATAATTGCATTTGCGTGTAAACACTGCAGTCGCATTGCAGTGTAAACACAGATATTGTTTTAAATTTTTTCTTTTCAATAAAAAATAATGACAACAATTTAAATAAAAAAATATTTTTCAATTATCATGGGTAATTGGTTTGAAAAAAAAAACGTAAGTGATATCGATTACGGTAAATTAATGTTGCAATCGGAATTGTTATACATTAGGGGGTAAAATTTTAGCAAAAGGGGAGGTTCTCAAAAAAAAAAAAAAAAAAAAAATAATAATAATAAAATAAAAAAAAAATAAAAAAATTGATAAATAAAATAAATAAATAATAATAATAAATAATAATTTTACAATAAAAAATATTGAAGTGTATTCAATATATTTTTTTAAAAAAATATTCTGAGTGAAGAACCAGCATATTTTTATTAACGGCCAGGGCTGTATATTTATAATCTCTCTAGTAATATATAACATAATACTTGTACTTACAGCTAACATATTATAATCTATAATTCAGACTTTTGAAAATGTGGAACTTACCTAAAAAGAAAAGAAAGAAAAAAGAAGAAAATTAATTTAAATTTTAATTAAAAATTAGGATTTTTTATAAAACATAACCAATAATATTTAAAGTATCCCTGCTGGGAACGGCTTGGAAGTTTTAAAAATATTTTTCAAGGGGTAGCAACAGGCCTGGATTTTCTAAAAATATTTATACTCTACACAACTATGATGTCAGGTTATTATAGCTTTGTGCAGCCCCAAAAGTTTGTAACGCAGCGAAATATTGGTCCTAGACCCACCCTTAAGTATACCGATCGTCATATCTCGACTAGCTGACTCGAGACATGTGTGTCCGTCCGTCTGTCTGTCCATTATAATTTGTAAACACGACACATGCCACAGTTATGGACCAATCTTCACGAAATTTTGCATGTATAATGGGTTCTGCCCAATGAAGACCCCTATTGTTTTTGGTTAATATTTAGGGGATGAAATGGAGCAAATACTTCATTTTTGTCCGTTTTTCTGGTCGCTCAAGAGGCCGCAGTTATGGCCGAACATTGCGAAATTTTGCACGGAGCAGGGGATCGGGTCAAAAAATAAGTATGTCTGTTTTGATAAAGATCGGTCAATATTTGGCGGGTCAAATGGACCCTGACTTTTGTGTGAAAAATTTTTTTGTGTGAATATCTTTACTCTTAAAGGACAGGAAGCCGATATGTTGATAGTATATCCAAGAGAAGTGGTTGGCCTTTAAATTGATACCAATTATATTGTCGTATGTATTCGGATGTGGGAGTTACACTTAAATTTTTTATTTACAGGTGCATACGTACTCTGATATTATTTAGTAATACATTACCACACTAGATGGGGGTAATATAGTGCGGATCGCTTTAAAAATTTCTATGAGGATCCAGGTATGGTCAAGGACAACGCCTATAATTTTCGGTGATGATCAGATAATAATTTTGGGATGAAGAGGATTAAAAACTTTATTTTTTATGTTTTTTTTTTCGAATCGATCTATAGGCCACAATTGAAATCCGAACATCACAGGTCGCATTTATGATTCGAATTGGATGAAATTTGGCAAAGCTTATTTATTTGGCTCAAGGACGAACCCTATTGAAATTGGAGAAAATCGATTCAGATTTAGATATTGCTCCCATATATATTTTCGTCCTATTTAAGGTAAATAGTGCACCATAGTTCCTAAATATCTTTCGATTTGCACGAAATTTGGCACAACGTACTGAATTAAGCGTAGAATGATGTATGCTAAGTTTCGTGAAAATCGGTTCAAATTTAGATATAGCTCCCATATACCTTTTCGACCGATTTAAGGTAAATGGTGTACCAAAGTCCGAATATATTTTTCGATTTGCACGAAATTTGGCACAACGTACTGAATTAAGCTTAGAATGATGTGTGCTAAGTATCGTGGAAATCGGTTCAGATTTTGATATATCTCCCAAATATATATTCGTCCGATTTAAGGTAAATGGTGCACCAAAGTCCCTAAATATATTTCGATTTGCACGAAATTTTGCATGGGGTACTGAGTTAGGTCTAGAACGATGTGTGCTTAGTTTCGTGAAAATCGGTTTAGATTTAGATATAGCTCCCATATATATTTCCGTCCGATTTTAGGTAAATTGAGCACCAAAGTCCCTGAAAATCATTCAATTTGCACGAATTTTGGCATAGCGTACTGAATTAAGTGTAGAATGATGTGTGCTAAGTTTCGTGAAAATCGGTTCAGATTTAGATATAGCTCCCATATATATTTTCGTCCGAATTAAGATAAATGGTGCACGCAGACGACTCTAAATCGGCCTGAGTGAAATTAAATTTATCATAGGTTGCAAAAAGACATGATCATGTTCTTTCGAGGGATATTGACATACAATTTTGTAAAGATAGATATTTGGAATATACCCAAAGTGGTGAAGGGTATCACATAGTCGGCCCAGTCCGACTCTACTACTTTCCTTACTGGTTTTTATTTGTGCTTATGTCTTTATTGTCCTTTAAAAAAATATGCCTTAAAATGTCGATACAAAACTTTAATTTTCTTTAGAAAATATCCTACTGAAATCTGAAATATTATTTTGAGAAAAAAATCCACTTCCTTTATGCTCTCCTCATACGATTATGCCAGATTAAGAAAATTTACCAGCTGACAACTAACCAACATATTACCAAATTTACACAAATGTTTGTAAGCCCAAAACGATTGAATTTAGTGGTAGTCGAACAAACATCGATTCCGCTACCGCCGCTTCATTCATGTACAACATGAGCGATACTTCGCCAGTATATGACACTTCATGCCATTTATGGTATGGAAACTCCAACATGAATTATAAACTAAAAATCAGTGGATAAATAATAATAGAGGCAAAGGAAATCACAAAAAAAAACTCCATATAGCCGACTACTGTTACCTACTGGCCTACAGTACGATTTTCCCCCAAAACCACCAACGACAAATGGAAAATCAGGGGGAAGGGAGGAGGGAGAGAGAAAAAGCTGAAATAAAATATATGTTTTTGGCCGACAAAAACCAGACACACAGGCGGTTTTTTTTCAGACAACAGTCCGATTGCTGTAAAGTCGGAGGGCAGGGAGCCATTTTTCCATCCGTTGCAAAGAACACCATGTATCGGTTCGTTGAAATGTCAGACACTTAACACCCAACATAACACAGCTTCGGTCATACACACAACCAGCAACTAACCAACCAACTGATCGACCGGCATTAAACATCGCCATTTTTTGACAACTGTTAACTGGAAAACGGCAAAATTTTTGGCCGCCGTTTGCCAGTAATGAATGAAATCAAATGAAATGAATCAATGAAAAAATCTGCAACTGCACTATTACACGACAACGCGACACTGCGTGGGTTGTCACACACTGCAATAATGGCGTTTTTTTACTACAACTCTTAAACACCTCAGCCACTACCTACTAAAAACACATTTTCGAAGTGTGTAGTCCATAAAAAAATCGAAACAAGTTTTTTTTTGGACAAATGAATGAATTTCCAAAAAAAAAAAACACAACTACAACTATTTACTATCAATTCATTTACCAGTTAGCTGAATACTGCAATTGAATTTGAGTTTTATTAGAGTTTTGAATTTTTTTAA
Source organism: Musca vetustissima (assembly GCF_032173495.1). Taxonomy (NCBI): domain Eukaryota; kingdom Metazoa; phylum Arthropoda; class Insecta; order Diptera; family Muscidae; genus Musca; species Musca vetustissima. The sequence continues at coordinate 35,580 of NW_026884781.1, read as the reverse complement.
CGAGGCAAGAAATTGCTTTTTATGGGCCATAATGCAGACAGTAAGGAAAGTAGTAAAGTCGGACGGGGACGACTATATGATACCCTTCACCATTTTGGGCATATTCAACAGATGAATCCTAACAGACGTCGCATTTTTCAATGACCAGTAAAATGAAATTGGATCCATAAACAAGTCATTCTGCAACCGATACTAAATTGTTCATTTGGTCAGATATAAAAGCTATATCTAAATCTGAACGGATTTTCAGGAAATTTAACACACATCGTTCTAGGCTTAGTTCAGTACGCTATGCCAAATTTCGTGCAAATCGAAAGATATATAGGGGCCTTGGTGCACCATTTACCTTAAATCGGACGAAAATATATATGGGAGGTATATCTAAATCTGAACCGATTTTCAGGAAACTCAACACACATCATTCTGTACCTAATTCAGAACTCTATGCCAAATTTCATGCAAATCGAATGATATATAGGGACATTGATGCCCCATTTACCATAAATCGGACGAAAATATATATGGGAGGTATATGTAAATCTGAACCGATTTTCAGGAAACTTAACACAAATCATTGTAGGCCTAATTCATTACGCTGTGCCAAATTTCGTGCAAATCTAAAAATATACAGGGACCTTGGTGCACCATTTACATAAAATCGGACCGTACTTTATATGGGAGCTATATCGAAATATGAACCGATTTTCACGAAATTTAACACACATCATTCTAGACCTAATTCACTACGCTGTGCTAAATTCCATGCAAATCGAAAGATATATAGGGACTTTGTTGCACTATAAACGTGAAATCGGACGAATATATATGGGAGCTATATCTAAATTTGAACCGATTTTCAGGAAACTGAACATACATCATTCTAGACCTAATTCATTACGCTATGCCAAATTTCGTGCAAATCGAATGATATATAGGGACTTTGGTGCCCAATTTACATTAAATCGGACGAAAATATATATGGGAGGTATATCTAAATCTGAACCGATTTTCAGGAAACTCAACACACATCATTCTGTACCTAATTCAGAACTCTATGCCAAATTTCATGCAAATTGAAAGATATATACGGACTTTGATGCTCCATTTACCTTAAATCGGTCGAAGATATATGGGAGCTATATTTTAATCTGAACCGATTTTCACGAAACTTGGCAGACATCATTCTAGACCTTATTCATTACGCTTTGCCAAATTTCGTGCAAATCGAAAGATATATAGGGACTTTGATGGACCATTTACATTAAATCGGACAAAAACATATATGGGAGCTATATCTAAATCTGAGCCGATTTTCAGGAAACTTAACACATATCACTCTAGAACCGAAAGATATTAACGGACTTTGGTGCACCATTTACCTTAAATAGGACGAAACTATATATGGGAGCTATATATAAATCTCAACCGATTTTCAGGAAACGTAACACACATCATTCTAAACCTAATTCATTACGCTGTGCCGAATTTCATGCAAATCGAATATAGATATATAGGGACTTTGGTGCACCATTTACCTTAAATCGGACCAAAATATATATAGGAGCTATATCTAAATCTAAACCGATTTCATCAAAACTTAACACACATCATTCTGGACCTAATTCAGAACTCTATGCCAATTTTCATTCAAATCAAAAGATATATAGGGACTTTGGTGTACCATTTACCTTAAATCGGACCAAAATATATATGGGAGCTATATCTAAATCTAAACCGATTTCATCGACACTCAACACACATCATTCAGTACACTATGGACAATTTCGTGCAAATCGAAAGATATATAGGGGCCTTGGTGCACCATTTACATTAAATCGGACGAAAATATATATGGGAGGTATATCTAAATCTGAGCCCAATTTCAATAGCGTTCGTCCTTGGGCCAAATAAGTGACCTAAGCCAAATTTTATCCAAATCGGATGATAAATGCGACCCGTACTTTGTTCACAAAAATACATGGACGGACAGACGGACCTGCGTAAATCGACTCAGAAAGTGATTCTATGCATATTCTCAAAAGGAACCATGGGTCTATCTCGATTCCTTTTGCCTGTTACAAACATATGCACAAAGACATAATACCACAGAACGACAGTGTGGTGAACGGTATAAAAATCCACGCCTTATGTAGGGTACTTGAAAAAAATATTTTTAAAAAATCCACGCCTTTTGTAGGGTACTTGAAAAAAATATTTTTAAAAAATCCACGCCTTTTGTAGGGTACTTGAAAAAATATTTTTAAAAAATCCACGCCTTTTGTAGGGTACTTGAAAAAAAATATTTTTAAAAAATCCACGCCTTTTGTAGGGTACTTGAAAAAATATTTTTAAAAAACCCACGCCTTTTGTAGGGTACTTGAAATTTTTTTTTTAAGAATCCACGCCTTTTGTAGTGTACTTGAATTTTTTTTTTTTTAAAGCCAAGCCTTTTGTGGGGTACTTGTAAAAAATATTTTTAAAAAAATCCACGCCTTTTGTAGGGAACTTGAAAAAATTTTTTTAAAAAATCCACGTCTTTTGTAGGGTACTTGTAAAAAATATTTTTAAAAAAATCCACGCCTTTTGTAGGGTACTTGAAAAAAATATTTTTATAAAATCCACGCCTTTTGTAGGGTACTTGTAAAAAATATTTTTAAAAAAATCCACTCCTTTTGTAGGGTACTTGAAAAAAAATATTTTTAAAAAAATCCACGCCTTTTGGAGGGTACTTGTAAAAAATATTTTTAAAAAATCCACGCCTTTTGGAGGGTACTTGTAAAAAATATTTTTAAAAAATCCACGCCTCTTGACCGCTTCTGACATTCGGGTGCCACTGTATCTCCTCTTTTATAGGCCCACCGTTCACTAAGTAAATCTCTGTTTAGGCGTAAGAAAATTGTTGCAGATTGTCTGTCAATTAAATACAAAAAAAAAAAGAATTGATTTGAAATATTATGGCAGAGGAAGTAGAGCAACAACAACAACAATACGAACGGGAAATGTGTTGCATGCAAAAACCGTTCTTCTACCAAAAGCAAATGCAGCGGTGCATAATCTCAGGTTCTGGGTATTGAAAAGTTGAGGATTTTTTTTTAACTCAGGCCTTATGCTATTTTGTTGTTGTTGAAATTGTTTACAAATGAAAAAAAATAAAAAAAATGTAGAGATCCGACACAATTGCCTACGCTGTGGCAGAACAAAAAATCGTGGTCTTAAAACGGAAGTAGCAAACTTTTGTTGGAGTTTTTTTAGGATACTATAGTTGTTGCCTATTTAACAATCGTGTGGAAAATGCACTTTGTGGGCCCAGAGGATGTCATGACAAATTTGTAAGTGCTTCGGAACTTTCAAGAAAAATGCCATCTTAAGGCTAGATCCCAAATCACTTAAGTGTCTGCAACCTCCATGTCAGTTTATTTGCATCCAAGTTTCGTAGTTATTTTTTTATTTGTTTTATTTTTTATTTTTATTATTATTTAATAATGTCATAACTGTTTTATGTTGTTTGTCAGTTTAATGGCGGTTTCCGGTCTCTTTGATAGCTCTGCCGTGTTGAGTGAGTGGCTAAGTGGGTAAGTGAACGTGTGTGTGCGCGATTTTTACTGCGACTAACTGACACACATTTCCAATTGATTTCATGTTATTCTGCGGTTGAATGGTGTTACGTTGAGGCTGATGCTGCTGGAGAGCTGGTTTTGTTTTTTTTTTTTTTTTTTTAACTCAGCCCATCTAAATGCAAAGCATAGCTTTATCGGTAATTTAGCGTCGGCGTTTAGTGTTAATGGTGACACATGGCAGATTTTTTGGGCAACAAATAAATCTTTTTTTCAATACCGTTTTACCTTTTTTGGGAACAAGACTTCCGATTCCGATTCCGAAAACAAAAATTATGTTATCTTATTTGAATTTTGTCTTACAAGACACCGAACATCTCTTCAAGCTGTCCATAACTGGGTCAATGTTAACGCTATTCAAATAAAAAAAAGCAATGGTTAGCGAATACACCTCTGCCATATATATACATACATATATATTTCAAGAGATGTCATTAATTGAATCCCACTTTATTTGGTGTGATTGGAATGCGTAACTTCCTTTTATGGTTCGGAAATTTGAATAGCAAAGCAATCATCAAAGCAATAAATTTACACCTTCTTTAAAGATAGGTAAGATAGAGGGAGGTCATCTAGGTCGAAGAAATAAATGAAATGGAAAAAAGGTTGCGGAGACAACCTGTTGACGTATTTGATAATATTTTGTGCTACCGTGTTCTGTTGGGCGCCAGTTTGCGCTATGGTGAAAAGTCAAGGGGAGTGTCGGGAAACATTAAAACATTTTGATGAGCAACAAGGCCAAAACAAATTAAATGAAAAAATATAGTGAAGACAACAACCTAACACATTAGCAGATATTTTGTGCTACTCTTAACGGTTGGGCGCCAATTGAGGTCAACAAGATCGAAAATTAAATGGAAAAAGGCTGCGGAGACAACCTGTGCCATTTTAGCATACCATTTTTCTGTTGGGCGCCAAATTGGGTTATGGTGCAACGTCTAGGGAAGAGTCTAGAAAATTAGGAAGACTTTTCTGAACAACAGGACAAAAAATAAATATGTACATGGAGAAAATATAGGGGAGACAACCACCAGACACATTACCAGATATTTTGTGATACTCTTAACTGTTGGGCGCCAATTGAGGTTACCAATATCGAAAATGAAATTAAATGGAAAGAAGATAGCGTAGACAACCTGTTGATGTACTGGAAAATATTTTGTGCTACCGATTTCTGTTGGGCGCCAGATTAGGTTATGGTGCAACGTCTAGGGAAGAGTTACGAAAATTTGAAAGACTTTTCTGAACAACAAGACAAAACAATAAAGAAATAAATGGAGAAAATATAGGGGAGACAACCGACTGGCATATTAGAAGGTATTTTTTGCTACTCTTAACTGTTGGGCGCCAATTGAGGACAACAAGATCGAAAATGAAATGAAATAGAAAGAAGGTAGCGTAGACAACCTGTTGACGTACTTGAAAATATTTTGTGCCATCGTTTTCTGTTGGGCGCCAGATTGGGTTATGGTGCAACGTCTAGGGAAGTGTCAGCAAACATAGAAGATTTTGATGATAGTTAGGGCTAAAACAAATTAAATAGTAACAAATATAGTGGAGACAAATACCTGACCAAACCTTTTGTGCTATTCTTAACTGTTGGGCGCCAATTGAGGTTAACAAAGTCGAAAAATAAATTAAACAACCTGTTAAAGTATTTGAAGATATTTTATGCTATCAATTTCTGTTGGGCGCCAAATTGGGTTATGGTAAAAAATCTGGGGTAAATTCATCAAACTTCGATGAGGAATTAATTTACACAAATTTGTAAATGACCTCTATCGTCCGAAAAAATTAAAGGGAAAATATAGCGGAGATCATCAGTTGACCTATTAGCATAAATTTTGTATTACGGTTATATGTTGGTCGCCAATTGGGTAATGTCGAAAAGTTTAGGAAAGAGTCCGCAAAATTTAGTGACCAATCAATTTACCCAATTTTTTACGAAGAGTTCCTATTGAGTTCCATTAAGGCTGAAAAATAAATAAAATGTAATGCAGACAACCTGCTGAGATATGAGCAGACCTATTATGCTACTTTTAACTGTTGGGCGCCAATTGCATTATGGTGAAAAATGTAGGTTAAATTTTCGAAAATTGAGAAGATTTTTAATAAGCGATTTTATGCTATCAATTTCTGTTGGGCGCCAAATTGGGCTAATTTACACAAATTTTTTTACGAAGAGTTCTGATGACCTCTATCGTCCGAAAAAATTAAAGGGAAAATATAGCGGAGATCACAGAAATTTTGTATTACGGTTATATGTTGGGCACCAATTGGGTTATGTCGAAACGTGTAGGAAAGAGTCCGCAATATTTAGAGACCAATCAATTTACCCAATTGTTTACGAAGAGTTCCTATTGAGGTCATTAAGGCCAAAAAATAAATAAAATGTAATGCAGACAACCTGCTGAGATATGAGCAGACCTTTTTTGCTACTCTTAACTGTTGAGCGCCAATTGCATTATGTAGGTTAAATATGCGAAATTTGCGAAGATTTTTAATAAGCGATGTTCAAAGTTCGTTTGTTAATGAAATCGTAATCTTTGGAAAGCGATATTTTACGGTTCATACCAGTTGGGCGCCACTCTATCGACTTTTAACTTAAAAATATCAGATTGAAGTCAGCAAGGCCGAACAGTAAATGAAATAGAAAACGGTAGTACAGACAACCACCTGACATATTAGTAGACCTTTTGTGGTACTCTTAAATGTTGGGCGCCATTGGCATTATGGCGAAATCTCTATGGTAAATTTGTGAAACATGGAAGATTTTAATAAGAGAAGTTCAAAGTTTTTTGTTAGCAAAATTGAGACGCTGTTTAAGTCACATTTTAATGTTTATACTAGTTGGGCGCCACTTTAGAGACCACTAACGTAAAAAGAGTCAGATTGAGGTCAACAAGGCCGAGCCATAAATGAATTAGAAAAAGTTAATGCAGACAAGCACCTGACATATTAGCTGACCTTTTGTGCTACTCTAAACTTTTGGGCGCCAATTGCATTACGGTGAAAAAATCTGGGGAAATTTGCGAAACTTGGAAGATTTTTGATGAGCGAAGTTCAAAGTTCTTTTGTTGGTAATATTGGGATGTTGTTGAAGACATATTTTAAGCTAGTTGGGCGCCACTTTGTTGACCTTCAATGTAAAAAGGGCAGATTAAAGTCAAAGCCTAACAATAAATTAAAAAAAAAAAATAGTGAAGACAACCACCCGACATATTAGCAGGCTTTTTGCTACTCTTAACTGTTGGCCGCCAATTGCTAAATGGTGAAAAGTGTATGGGAAACCCGTAAAATATTGATTATGTTAAAGAGGAAACCCCAAAATCAGAATATTTGGGCGCCACTATAGCTATTATATATGTATTTTTTTAATATCTAAGCTCAGTAAATCCTTCAATTTGTTTTTTTTCTTTTACTTCACGCTTATAGAAATATTATTTAAAAAAATCCTTGGTTAACAGTTGGGCGCCACCCATATTAATTTAAAAGAGAGTACATTTTTAGGCTACATTTCAGGTGGTCGCCAGTTAGAGAACATAATACAATGACGGAACTGATGTCAAATCTTCCGTTTAGTTCTTGAGGAAAAAGTTCGGCTTATATTCGATAAATTACGTGATATATTTAATAAGAGCTTCGAAAGACTTTGGAAGGTTTTTTTAACAATTTCATTACGGCGATAATGTATTTCTTAATTTTTTATTTTGCGCTAGTAATTTGCTTGCACAACCATTATAGCACGATTCGGAACAATGCGTAACTAAAGCCTATTTTTTTCATAAGCCGAGCTTCAAAAAAAAAAAAAAAAAAGAAGAAATGATATTGAGAAGCGGCGCTACCATAATTCGAATGGTAACCTAACTTAAATGCTAATCATGTCATACTGAGTCAGACACACACTTCGAACGACTGACCCACAGATAGACAGACACACATTCCAAGCAGTTCAGATATAGGTACTATCACTCAACGTTACTCGGTAGCCGTTACATAATTTAAGCTTAAGTTCATAATTTGTTTCAATGGCTTTGTATTTTTTTTAAGAAGATTATGCTTTAACAAAAACAAAAAAAAAATACAACAACAAAATATGAAATCAATTTGTTTGAATTGGAAGCTTCAAATAATTTCATTTGTTATTCAATTTTCGCTTTTTATTATTATTTATGTAAATATTTATAAACAAGAAGCCCCCCGAGAATGCCCCAAACAGAATGGATATATGGATTTAATTTTAATTATGTGTTAAGCGCCTTATAAAAATTTGGAAACTGTAATAATTTTTGTGGAAACAAAAAATTTCAAATCGAAATTTTAACAAATATGAATTTATTAAAAAAATGTATACATTTTTTGGGAAACTAAAAAAATTCAAAATTACCAAAACAATGAAAACAAAAATTAATTTAAATATTTTTGGTAGCATTTTTTGGGGCGTTTTCAGTCTGGGATGTGGGTATTAAGAGCCGATAATTAGCTGATTTATATTATGAAGCGTATCAAAGGGGGTGTGGAATTGAAAGTTAATATTTTATGCAAATATTATGAATTATTAATATGAGAAAATTAATAAAAATAACTATCAAAATCTCTAGGAGTGATTTTATATTAAAAAAAATCCCAAAATTATTAAAAAAAATGTAAAAAAATCAATCCTTTAGTTAATTGTAAAAAAAACTTTAGTAGGGGGTTTATACTACAAAATTCCAAATTAATTTAAAACAAATATATATAAAAAATTTTGACCTTTAGTAAATTTAAAAAATATTTAATAAGGGCTACAACCTTGAAGGAATATAAAAGGAAGATTCGATTAAGGTAGGAAATATGTTGGGCGCCAACTCAGTTTCCAATTAATAGGTGAAGGCAATGTTAGCTCGTATTATTTATTGAAAACAAGGTTAGCTTAAAACACTATTATCTGTTGGGCGCCAAATATACCTAGGATGGAAACTCTGGCACAGAAATATTATTCTCAGTGCAAGGTCTGTAATTTTGAGGTCATATTATTTGGGTGCCACAAAATTTAATCTTATGACTTTAAGAAAAATGTATTTATGTCGTTAATATGAGGGGATTTTCTGTTAACGCTGGAAACATTTTGGGCCCCAACTAAAGACAGGATTGCACGATGAAAACTATTTTACAAACAAATTTTAATTATTAAAAAAAAATTAAAAAGTAAATTCTATCCTACCGTTAATTCAGAAATTATTTTAGAAGGGCTAGAACTTTGAAGGAATTTAATGAAAGCCTCGGTTAACGTTATATGGAAATATGTAGGGCGCCAACTAAAGCTCAAACTATTAGACGTAGGTGATGTTAGCTGATAACTTCGTTATCTGTTGGGCGCCAAATATACCTAGGAAGAAAATTCTGGCATGAAGATATTTGTCTCAGTGCATGTTTTGTACTTTTGAGTTCACATCATTTGGGCGCCACCAAATTTAGTCCCATGGCTAATAGAACAATTATTCAAGGCGATGAATTTTATGGGATTTTCTGTTAAACTTGGATATATTGCTGGGATTGCACGATGAAGACTATTTTACAAACAAATTGTAATATGTAAAAAAAAAATGAATTCTCATATGCAGTGAATTGAAAACAATATTTTATAATGTCTAGGGTCTTGAATGAAAATATTGAGTGCTTCGGTTAAGTTAGGAAATATGTTGGGCGCCAACTAAGGCTATGGCAATGGTAGCTGAAAATTCCATTATCTGTTGGGCACCAAATATACCTAGGATGAAAATTTCGGCACAGAAATATTATTTTCAGTGCAAGGTCTGTACTTTTGAAGTTACATGAATTTGAAGGGATTTTCTGTTCAACTTGGAAATATTTTGGCGCCAATTTAAGCTAGGATTGGTTGACAAAGGCGATTCTACAAACAAATGTTAATAGTTAAAAAAATAAGTTCTCATCTGCAGTTAATTGAAAAAAAATATTTTAAAATGACTAGAGCCGGGAAGGCATATAATGGAAGCCTCGGTTAAGGTAATGAGAAAATATGTTGGGCGCCATTATATGTTGAGCGTCAAATATACATAGGAAGCAAACTTTGGCCCAGAAATATTATTCTCAGTGCAAGGTCTTTAATTTTGTGGTCATATAATTTGGGCGCCACCAAATCTAGTCTTATGACTCATAAAATTATTATTCAAGACGATAAATACGATAGAATCTGCTTTTAAACTTGGAAATATGTTGGGCGCCAATTTAAGATTGGTTTGCACGATGAAGACGAAATTACAAACAAATTTAAATGATTTTAAAAATTAAAAAAAAAATAAATAAAATATTTTAGATGGTCTAGAACATTGAAGGAATATAATGAAAGCCTCAGTTAAGGTAGGAAATACGTTGGGCGCCAACTAAAGCTCGAATAATAGGATGTAGACAATTCCATGGAAACTCTGGCGCAGAAATATTATTCTCAGGGCAAGGTCTGTATTTTTGTGCAAGGTCAGTAATTTTGAGGTCATATCATTTGGCCGCCACCATATCTAGCCTTATGACCTACAGAATAATTATTCATGTCGACGAACATGAATGGATTTTTTATTAAACTTAGAAATGTTTTCTGTGCCAATTTAAGCTAGGATTCTACGTTGAAGACAATAATACAAAAATAATATTTTAAAATTTAAAAAAAAATAATACCGTGGATATTATCACAAACATATTTTTGTATATATTTTTTAATTTTTATTTTCAATTTTCTTGTTTAGTGCAACAACACTCATCTTTTTTATTGTTTATTAGCGGCATTTGTCATATTGCAAAAACAATGGCTAAAAAAAAAACAAACACTGATTATCATCATTATTTGTGGTTGTGCCAATTGTCGGCGCCAAATGGCGTCAATTGTGTGCCACAAATTATTGAGAATAATTTCTTAGGTTAAAAAAAATAAATAAAATAAAAAATGCCGTCATATTTTTCTTGCACTTCATGTCGATGATGACTAAGTGTCAATTGTAAAATGTCGTGGAGTAAGGAGGAGAGTGAGTGTCATAAAAATTGCTTTGTTAATAGCTTGGTAAAACAAATACTAAAAAACAGGCAATAAATTATGTAAATATATAAAAAACCATGTCAGATAATGACATTGTTGTAATTGTTGTTGTAGTGTGACAGAAAGATAAAAACTTCCTTATTGCAAGAGAGTCGTAAAATAATTTAATAAATATAAAAAATGTGAATTAAAAAATATTTTTTTAATTTTTTAAAATCAAATAAAATATTAGTCCTTTTAAAAATTATTTGAATATATATATATATATATATATTATTTTTTTATATTTAAAATAATTATATTTTTGTCTTCTACTGTATGTTTTTCAAAATTGTGCCTAATTCAGAAAACCCTATCAATTACTGAGTATTACATTGTTAGCTGATAGTTTTTTTACAATTTCAATGCCACAGATGTCACGATCTGTAGTACTCGTACTACAGCTCCGTACTCCATTGTTGATTATAGTGATGATCATGATAATCATAATCACAATATAGCAACAATAACAATAATTATGGGCTGTGTAATTCATGTTTTGTTTATTAGTTTAACAATAAAACACCGAATTAGCCAACATTAGCTAACTATCTGGTTTCAAAGTATGAGTGTGTATGTATGTGTGTGTGTGCGATGTAATGTGTAATTTTTTAATTTTTTTTGTACTTCTTGATTGATTTATTTCCCTGACTAGACAACTAAAACAGGTCAGATAAGATGTGACTCTGGTAGACTCACTTGGTAGTTGGCATTGTTATCAAATAGAGTCTTGTGTAATGGCCATGTTATGCAGCGAAGATTAAAGTCAACTATGAAAAGAAAAAAAAACACAAAAGCGATTTTTGGCCTATTTATGTAAAGCACTTCAAAAAATATTATCATAAAGTATTTTTGGGAAATTAATATCAAGAAAAATATTAAAAAAATACAAAAGAAAAAAAAAATATGGATTTAAAAAAATCTATAAAGAATTGACATATTGAGGGTTGTTTAAAAAATTATTTTTAAAACTATTAAAAACCACTTTTGGTGTGCATTCAAAATTTCATAAAAATGTCGAGTACCTCATATGATGACTATGTCATTGTGAATTGTTTAATAGTAAAGAATCAGAATTGAAAACATGACTAAGAACTTCGACAAATCGAAAATATAAGGGGGGGCCTTTTATATCAGAATATTGACCTATATCGAGATAGTTTGGCAAATATTTGTCTAACCCTTCAAACACCAAGAATAACAAATTGCATTTACCGTGGTTAGAAAATGCTGCTACAAACCTCAAAATACCGAAAATGGGACGTGATTTGTATATGGGGGTGCTGTGTCAAAACATAGACCTATATTGATCATTTTCTCCATATATATGCCAGCCTTTAAAAACCCGGAATATCATTACAGCCGGTGGAGGAAATTCGTCCAAAACTTTTAAAATACGGAATAGGGGTTTCCCTACATCCAAGAACCCGGAATACCAATTTACAACCATTTCGACGAGGAAACTTGGGCTAAAACTTCAAAAAAAAAAAAAAAAAAAAAATGGTGCAGCACCCTTAAAATATGGACCTTAATCGAAAATTTGTAGAAACATGTTTCTCATCCACATTACAAAAATTTCGTTTGGCAAATGCGGCCGCTATGTCAAACCATGGACCTACAATAATAAAAAATACCGAAAATGGTTCGGAAATATTTAAATGAGGGATATGTCAAAACATGTATCTACATTGAAATAGTTCTGCACAAATGTTTCCCTACCATCGGAATGACAAATTAGAAGCACTTCGGTGCAGATATCTACAAAATGTGAAAAACATGACAAGATATTTATATGTCTTTATATAATGTCCTAGTCCTATTTATATGGGAGCAAGTCAAGGCATGGATCGAAAAATATATTTCGCCACCCCGAAAAAAACAATATACATAATTACAGGCACTTTGGTGCGAATTTTATTTGGACGACACCCGTAGAAGATATTCTACGTAAAAAAATTCCCTATAAAATCTCTGTCCTCGATATTCTAGAAAATCCGCATCACTTCAGTGGAGATAAAGCCTACAAAATACCGAAAATGAAGCGGGATCTTAATAGGCCAAAATATGGACCTATATCTACGAACTGTATAAACTTTGGTGAGACAATTCTGCTAAAAGCTTTATGAAACCGAAATTGGGACGAGAACTGTGGGATGCTATGTTAAAAACCCGAATGACCATTTATATGAAACTACAAAATATCGAAAATGGCACAGGACCTATTTATTTGGGAGCTATTTTGAAGTATGAACCGGAACATTTTTTTTACTACTCCAAAAACCCGGTATACCAAATTACAGGCACTTTGCTAGGAAATTTTATATGCACGATACCTGAGAAGGTATTCTACCTAGAGAAGGGACTGAAGGGAATGATTCTGGGTTGGGTATTTTATTAATAGCATATTTCTAGAAGGCTATTTACTTATAGGAAACCACTAGAGGCCGTTCCATTTAAAAATTCCCCTGTCCCCTATCTTTCGAATGTGCCATAGAAGAGAGAAGCTCATCGATGTTCCTCTAAAATACCTCTGCAAGGTTTTCAGTCTACCGAAAAATCTGTCTATCAACAGAAAGGGCTTAAATCAGTTACGCTCTCTAAAAAGTCTCTAAAATATGTTCTCTAAGAGCCGAAAACTTCGTTTATTTGTTAAAATTAATCTAGGTAGATTAACTTGCGATCTAGGAGGCATATTGATGTTCTATGAGGAGGCATAGGAGGCATATTGATGTTCTCTTTGTACTCTAGAAATGTTTTTCTATATTTTTTCTCCTATAAAGCCTCTTATCCTCTATTACCATCACTGTCCACTATCTTTCGAAAACCTCTTACTGAAGAGAGAAGTTCTTCGAAGAGCCTCTAAAATACCTCTTTAAGATTTTTGGTCTCCTGATTCGAATGGGATATTTTTTTTATCGACAGAAAAGGGTTAAAAAAGTGTCTCCCCATAAAAAGCCCTAAAATATGTTATCTCAGAACAGAAAACTTCGTATATTTGTAAAAATTAATGTAGGTCGAACAACTTGATATCTAGCAGGCATATTGGGGTATTCCTTTGTCCTCTAGAAATGCTTTTTTTCTATATTTTCTCTACCTATGAACTCTCCCATCCTCCACCATTCTAAGACTTTATTATTTTTAATATGCCTATAAATTACCTCTGGACGGAGTTTTGTCTATCGAAGGATTCATTTTTATCCATACAGGGATTCTTTTTATAAAATGGCTGTTTTTTCTCAACAGAAAATTTTCTCAATCTATAGAAGGTGGAAGGTTTTCACCCCTCATAAAATCCCGCTCATTTTTTTTTTTTTTGAAGGCATTTAGAGGAAATCCCAGGGTATTCCGCCTGAAATGCATATTGGTGACAATTTATAGAAGACCTTTGGAATTCTTTTCTCTTAATAAAAAACCCCTCCCGTATCTATAAAACACACTTAGAAGAGATCCATGGTATCCTACCTATAAGGCATGTAAATAGGTCCTGGGAGTTTTTCCTCTTATAAAACTTCCAAACCTCCAAAAGACGCCCCAGAAGGCTTTCTCTCCACGAAATACCTCTTCTATTTATAGAATGCATCTACTGGGACCTCTGGCATTTTTTTCTGATATAGTCTATCTATAGAAGATCCTAGAAGTCATATAGAAGATTTCTGGAAGTCTTTATTTTTATAAAAGTCCTCAACAACCTCTCGAAGACCTCTAGAAATTTTTCTCTCCCTTAAACCCCTTCTTCTATCTAGAAGTTCTCAGATCTACGTAATTGGTTCTTTTGTTTCAAAAAACTAATGAATCATTTAATTCTCTCACAAATAATTATTCAAAAGACAATGGAAACAAAAGAGATCAGAATGTATTGTTCTGTAATTTTATCAAGCTAAATTGTGTTTACATATTTGGATAAAAAACTGAATTTAATGGTTTCAAAAAAAAAAACTCTCACAACAACAAACATCTTCAGCAGTTCAATGGGTCTATGGCGGATTATTATTATTACAATAAGTGTGTTTTAGTTTTCAATTTGTTGAGGTTTCTTCTATTTGCTAAACAGATGCGGAGGTGAACAAACTTTTGGGGGGGGAAGAGTGGAAATTATATTGGCAATAATTAAAGGGGAAGGAATTTCAATGTGGATCTTTTTTTAATTTTAAAATTTCTGTATGTCCCTTCTCTATCTCGAAGTCCCCAAAAACCTACGCCCCTGTTTTCTGATCTAATTTCACAAAATTGATTTGCGGGCCCTTATAAAATAAGCGAACAAACAGATCAGAACACACACCCATCAACATCAACTATTAAAAAAATTGAAAAGTTTGGTTATGTTATAGCCCAGGCTAAGCTGAGATAATGTCTTCTTATGGTGTGTGATGTCATTATGATGGTGTTACGTATGTGTCTAGTAGTGTGTTTGTTTTGTTGGTTGGTGTGTGTGTCTTAAAAGAATTAATGTACGGTTGGGTTTATGATTTGATGTTGATGCGGGTTAGGTTGCCGATAATAAGCGTTAAATTACCGATTATCAATGTTGTTTTATTATTTTCAATATCTTTAAATGACAGCCACTCATAGAGAGAGATCTGACAGAGCCAGCCTCTAACGGAGGGATTTTTTAAAGCCCAGACAGCAATAAAAAGAACAAACCTGACAGAAAGGAAGACAGACAGATAATTTGATATTAGAGGATCGTAAAAATCATAGAAGAGGTAAAAAACAAATATTAAGAACTGTCTTGAGGCATCCATTTGCCCTTCTCAATCTCCAAATAAAGTTTTGATTTTTTTTTTTTGAAAACCACTTGTCGCCAACTATTCAGGTTTTTTAATGTGTCTGACATAATTTCATAATTTTTTGTGTGACGCACCACAACCACCACCGTCTACAGATGCCGCCACCATCATCAAACACCATTTAAAATCAATCATTGCCATCAATCATTTCGTCGATTAATTGCTGTGAATGTTAAATTAATAAAAAAAAAGAACTCACAACAACAAATAAAAAATTGGGTGTTAAAAAACAGAACACAATTGGGTTACAACAACAAACAAATTGGAGCAATTAAAAAAATTCTAATTAGATTTTTTTCATTGTGAAGTAATAATTGGGGTATTGAAATTGAGATTAGAAAAAAATTTGGTATATTTCGTTAGGAATAGCAGACCTTTCAGCAGATTATATCCAAAGGTCATATATCACAAGGAGAACACCTAAAAAGTAATTTACTTTCGGAGGCCGATATAGAATATCCTTCATCTGTAGAAAGACTATAGGATGTCCTAAAGGTAGTCTTTCATAAGAACTTATTTATAATGTCAATTCTCTTGTAGACTGAGATTGCTTCTAAATGGAGGACTTTTGTGAAGGTCTACTTAAAGAATCGTATTGATAAAGATCGACGGCTCTTTTAGAGGTTCTCCACAAATAGAAGATACCATCAGAAGTCTATATAGTGATCCTTTGTATCGTTTTGGTATCGTATGTAGATAGCGGACATTTCTTTATAGACTAAGAAGTAATCTATAGATACTCCTCTGCAGATCTTCTTAGAGTGTCAGAGCATTAGAAAGTTCTATAAAGATTGAATACTCTTTTAAAGGCACTCTATAAATAGGTCTCCAAGGTGTATTTGGATAGAGGACCTTCTAGAGACGTTGAGGACATGAAGAACATTTCTAAAGGTCCCCTATATATGGAAACATAGCTAGGAACATTTATCTCTGTTGTCATAGAATTCGTTTCGAGGTCCTCTATAGCTAGAGAATTCTTCAAGAAGACAATTATAAAGATAAAGGGTCTTACAGAGCTCCTCTATAGATTGAGGAGCCTTATAGTTAAAAGGTCCTTACATAGGCCCTTTGTGAATAGAAATACTTTGTAGGACGCTTTTAAAAGTCCCCTTTATTTGCGGACATTTTGTAATCGCCCTCTATAGATAGGAAATAAGAAATGTAAGAAATGCAATTATATATAAAGGGTATTACGAAGCTTTCTATATATTGTAAATAGGAAAACTTTTGGGGGTCCTCTATAGACAGAATATTCTTTTAATGGACTTCGATAGACAGAGTTTTCTTTTCCAGGTTAGTTTGACGTCTGAAGTCATTTCAAAAAGTCTCCTCTGAATAGAACATCCTTCCATAGGTCTTCTTTAGAAATAAAATCCTTATTAGGGTCCTCAATAGACATTCATCTTCTAAAATAATCAACCTGCTTTTCTATTGATGTCAATGATTTCTCTGAGGACAAAAGCCCCAACTAATAGTCCTCTTTATATAGAAGGCAACTCATGCAGACTTCAAGAAATAAAAAAAACAGTTAAGAGGTCTAGATGCTTGCACAGAGGAAAATATATTTCTAGAGGACATCTAGGAAATTCTTGCTCAGATCTTCTGTTGAGTAAATGCCACTATGGAGGTTTTTCAATATTAAAATACCTTTCAAAGGATAAAAAAAAATCTGCTATAGGTCCCCTATAAATAGAAGGCAATTTTAACGGACTTCTAAATATATTATACCCTTTTGGAGGTCAAGAGACCTTTTACATAGAAAGGAGATCCTTCTAGACGTCATCTGTCGAACGTTAAAGATCTACAGAAACGATTTCCTTAGAAAAAGACGCCCATTGAGGCCCTCAAAAAATAGAAGACCTGCCAAGAGTATTTCTAAATATAGAATAGTTTTGCAGAGGCCTTCTATGAGAAGAAGAACCTTTAATAGAAAAAATATGCTTCTAAAAATTCCTTCTAAGAAATTTAGGAGTCTTCTGGACGAAAATACTTTCAAGGCTTAGCCTGAATTTTTTAAAGAATGTTCTTTCAAAGTGTAGTGGGTCAACAATAAAGTTGTTCTTCATAAAATGTAAATGTCTATAAAATGTAGTCTCCAAGAGATCCTCTGTAAATAGAGGATATTTTAGAGGGTCCAGAGAATACACCAGAGCGGATTTTTTCTAAAAAATACAGACACACTTTATAGAAAAACGATCGTATCCTGTCCATATGCAAGCCCCATAGGAATTTCTAGACGTTTATAGTAGAGGTTCTCTATAAAAAGAGGGGTCCCCTAGAGATCTTCTATAAATAGCGGATATTTTACAGGATCCAGAGGATCCATTAGAGCGAAGTTTTTCCTACCCACATCCAATCCCAATACGAATTTCTCGTCATAGAACGCTTCTAAAAATCCTCTTAATATATGATATTTTTTTTATTTTCCCAGTAAACAAAAGTCTGTACATCTTTCCCCCTCTCTCTATTTTCAATTCACAATAGCATCTTCTCAGTACGAAGAATTTATCCAACCCTTTATGTCTCACATTTATTCTTCGTTTCACAATTATTTTCCCACATCAATAATCGATCAATACATCCCGAAGTCATAAAGAACAGGAAGACGTATATGAGAAATAAATGAGGGAGAAGAAGAAGAGGAGAAAAAAATAACAAAGAAAATACCTTCATCAACAAGAAATTAAATTGTAATGGAAAGGGGGGAGGGGGAGCCAAAGGGAAATGTGATATAATCATGGACACGTTTAGAAAAAGAAAAATAAAACTATTCAATTTACAAATGAATTGGAGAAGCTCCAACCATCCCGACAATGCTCATGTAATGTTATGTATGTTCCATGTTGCTTATGACAACAACAACGACAATTGTCATTACCAAACATTACAAGAACAACACACAAAGAATAAGAATTACTGCAAAATGTAAACGGTAGCGCCACAGGGTGCTGTTGTGAATAATTTTTTCGAAGTTACATGGACCTTGAGTACCTAGAGGTAGACAGACCATAATGGCTGTTTAGAACCTTTTACTAACTAAAGATAGTCCATACCCCATCACATTACAATACCCAGTAGCATTACATGAATAGAAAACATTATTACGCAGCTCTCCCGCCAACCCCTTCCTATCGGGCAAATGGCTCCTGAAAGCACCCAAGAAGACCATGGCCAAGACATAATGACATTGGAATTGCTGTTGTTGTTGCTTAGCCTTCATTAATGTTCTAGGTGTATTGTGGCAGTTTGTCTGGATATTGGCCTTAGCCTTCTAATGACAGAAAAAAGTGACTGCTAACAAGACAGACAATGTGGTGGCTGTTTTGCAGTACCTCTGCTGTGCTGAGCCCAGGGTGCATTAAATGGCCTCGCCACTGCACCACACTGCTGTGCTACGTCTTAGAGTGAATGATTGAAAATTGTTGTGTGTGTGTGCTGGCATGCATTTCAATTGATTTAGTTAACCAGAGCCTCAGCTAGACCTTCTTCTTCCTCTTCTCCTTCCCTTACCGATCGATCGGCCAACTGAGATTCCTTCTAAACCTCCTCTTCGGATTTCTTCATTAATAAAATTGATGAGATTTTATTTTACAAACACTGTCTGGAATATTAATTTGATTCGTCCAGCACTTTTAAGGGAAGTGCGAGGTAGCGGAATGTGAGTGCGCGTGTGTGTGCGTTTTAAATTAATGAGGCACTAACTACATCATTTGGAATTTCCTTGAAATATGCAAACAAACGTGCGGGTTTGTGTGTGGTCTTATTAAATTAAGAAGATCCAGTTAGCTGATGTTTTGAAAAAAAAAGAAAATTTCAAAACGCTTATCGGATGTAAAATATCGAACATATTTTGAGGAAAAATTATTTATTACATGTGGAGTGTGGAAAAAATAAATATATTATTTTTGGGAGATCAGGTCAGCAGCAAGAAGGCACAGTGTTTGGAAGAAAAACATTTTAATTTTGTTTTAATACGAGGGTTTGTGATCTGCTATCTATCGAATACAATTTTTCAAGGAGTGTATCTTTTAGACCGCACCTAACAATTCTTGCAAGGCCTACTGGATTTGTCACAGCGGAATTTTCTAATAAAGAGGGCTCTTCTATAGATTCTCTGTAAATAGAATATACTTCTCAGGGTCTAGCGGGCGAAAAAAATATAGATGACCTTATAGAGGTTCTCTACATAAAGAGGTCTGGAGAGTATCATATATTTGCAGAGGATATCCAGCTCTGCAAATAGATGAGCGAAATGAGCGCAATTTTTTTTTAGATGGGTGTCTCTTTCACTTTATAATTAAATTGTCCTTATAGAGTTACATTCTAGAATTTGTAATAGGTAGAGGACACGTCTAGAAAGAGGACACGCAGAGGACAGGTACTTTACAGATAGATTACCCTCCTACAAATTATTCATAGAAAGATAACACTTCTAGATATTCATCATAGATATAGGGGCCCTCCTAGAGGATATTCGTAAATGAAGGCCTTTATAGGGGTTATTCATAGATAGAAGACAGTTCTAAGAGGCGGACCTATGTAGAGGGTCTTCATAGCATATAGCGGACTCATCTAGAGGTTCTTCATAGTTAGTGGAACCTTCCAGAGGCTGATAACTGATAAAAGACGATATCAGAGGATCTTCATAGGTAGAATACCCTTTTAGAGATCCCATGTAATGACGCTTTTTGATATCCTCGTAATTAAAGGTTTCTTTCCGAGGTCACCCGTACATATTACATCTCTAGAGATTTTTTTAAGGTCCTCAATAGATGGGAATCTTTTCAACATAGAGACATTTCTAAAATTCTCTATAGATAGATGACCCTAATTGAATTTTCCTGATACAGGTCATAATAGAGGAACATTCAAGTGTTTTTAATAATTTTAACTTGTATAGGCCCTTTATAGATAGATGACATTTCATCGATAGAGGAATCTTTTAGAGGTGATTCACAGATAGCTGAACCTTAAATAGGTTCTTCATGGCTAGTAAAACCTTCTAGAGGCTGTTATCTAATAAAAGATCCTATTAGAGGTTTTCTATAAATTGAATACAATTCTAGAAAACCCATGTTGAGATTATCTGTAGATCGAGGGCGGCGTTTATATAGGTCCCCGATTTACAGAGATTCCATCGACTCAATACATTTTGGATTTTAACACTTCAATGATCGTAGAAGAGGTTCTCCATAAATAAAAGACACTTCGAGGTCGCGACGGATCGTCCAAATAGATGGGAGACTTTTTCACATAGAGATCTTTCAGAAGTCCCCTATCGGTAGAAGAGTATCTATAATTGAATGGTCCTGATAGAGGTCATTATATCTAAAAAAACACTTCTGCCGAATAGACTCTAATTTGTTACTGCGGATTCTCTTTGGGTGTTCTACTAAAAATTATTCGAATCGGTCCCCTGTATAGTTCCCATATTTTGACAATTTCTAAATGTTTTTTTTTTACCATTTTCGGTATTTTAAATTGCTAGCCCAGTTTCCGACCTCTGAGTGTCTGCAACTTGGTATTTCGTTCTCTGTGGACAGAATTTTAGCATGGCATAGCCCAAATATAACAAAAACCCAATCGATTTTTTGTGTGTTTGAATAAAAGTTCCGCATATTTTCGTAAAAAATCATTATTTTTTTTTGTAACTTCTAAAGAAACCTCCTACAAAATTTTCACAACTTTTTTTAGTTAAAAAAAATAGTTTCCTAGTTTTTCTTCATTTCAATTTCCCTAGAAATTTTACAAATTTTCACAAACAAAATTTTCTTAAAAACAATTTTTTTTACCAGAAAAACCGCCCAAAGGCAAACATTTCCCTATTTCCATGGAATACCAACAAAACAAGTAGGAAGTCTGAAATAGATTCAAGATTAAAATAAATATTTGAGGGTTATATTTTGGTTACGGTAGTTTTCTTGGTTGGTGGGTTATCTCCGAAATGCACCTCAAAAATGCCAACAACAACATTTGTTTGTTGTTGGTGTTAGTTTTAATCATTATTTTCAGTTTTTTATTTGGTATTTGCGCAATAGATTAAATCTAGCACAACAAAGGCGATGTGTGCTCTTCTAATCGTTTCGAAAAAAAAAAAAAAATAAATAAGTAGAAAATACAAAAATTAAATAAATAAAAATTAAATAAATATTGAAATCTGTAGCGATGACCATAAGCCAAAGATAAACACACAGAGTTAGAACAGTTACAGTAGGTAGCTGTGGTAAAATGTGTGTGTGTGTGAAAAATAGATTTTCAAAATTACTTTGAAACCCAATAATTGTTTCGATTGGTATAGGGTTTGAAAAAAAAAATACAAATTTGCCCTACTCAAAATATTGTAAAAGTTTTCAAATTTGTAAATGGAAATCGAAAACAATTTTTATTTAGAGAAGATTGTTGTATGTTCCAAAACAGTTTCAATATTTTAAAAAATCGCTTATTTTTGTTTATCATTTTTTATTAAAAATCATGTAATTGGTTTAAAATTATTTAAATTTTTCCATTATTTTCTGATATTTAAAAATTATTTAAATTTTTTAATTTTTTCTGATATTCAAAATAATATTTTCAAAATAAATTTTTGTTACCACATTCCCAGAGTCTTATCTGTAATTTTAGTTGACAATCTTCAGTGTGTCTTTTTCTTCCATATTTCCAATTTATTTTTGTTATTTCTTTCCAAAAATTAAAAAAAAATAATAAATAAATAAAAAAACTCAAACAAATACGGAAACATCAACAAAAATTTGAAATTCCCCCTCTCTAAAAAAATATTGAAGTCAAACATAAACGGGTTTGCAAGTACTTTTGGCGATTTTTTGCCATTTGTGCGTTAATTTTTTTCTTTGATGATAGCCAAAGGTTATTTGTTAATGTGGCATAGATAATTATTGTTGAGAAAAAAAAAACGGCATAATTTTTTTCTTAAATACTAATTTTTTTATTTTTATTTTCAATGATGAAAAGACCCACTAACCGAAACAGAAAAAAAAACGAAGAAGAGGTAGCAAATAATTATTTGTCTGACTTTTGTTGCGACCTCCAAAAATCAATCAAAAGTAATTATCAAAGAACTAAGGGCAGGCTTTAAAAGTATATTTTTAAAGATTAAAAACTTAAATAAAAAATAATTTTTCGCGAAAATAAAAAATATTTTCCAGGTTCTGAAGAAAGCTTGGTTTTATAAAAATATATTTGTTCGTGGTGTGAAAAAAGCTTTATTTAAAAATATTTTTTTTTCAAGGGCATTAATTTTTTTAAAAGGTTTGAAGAAGCCTGATTATATTTTTCTAATTCCTGGGGGGATTTTGGTTTTCTTACAAAAATTTTTATCAGGAACCCAAAGAAATTATGTATATGGAAATTTCTAATAAAATCGAGAGTGTTTCAAAAACTCCGACGAAATCAGGGGATCTTGTGGATTTTTATTCAAAACTTCCTTAAAAATATAATAAAAAATGACATAAAAAGACAACAAATCTATAGTTTAAAAGTTTTTATTAATAGTATATTTTGAATAACCCGAGGAAGCGTTTGTTTATTAAAAATATATTTTAAAGACCCAGAATAATCGAAATTTTATTAAAAATAGTTTTTCAAGACCCAGAAGAATTGTAGTTTTATAAATAAATATTTTTTTAAATAGAATTAAAAACCTCAAATAAAATCGAAAGTGTTTCAAAAACCCCTCTGTGAAAGTTTATCCGTAACTATATGGTTTTATTTTCAGGATTCTTTAATTTTCGAAAAAAAAATTGAAGCAAGTTTTTAAAGATAACATTTTCAGGATATTTTTTGAAATATCAAAATAGTGTGGATGTTTCAGAATATGTTTTTCGAGTCCAAACCAAACCATAATATTCTACAGAACATTTTGTCAAGGGCCAATAGAAGCCTGAATATTTTTCAGGTACGAAAATGGACGTAAAATTTGACAGAATATTTTTAAGAACCCCAAGATCCGTATATATTTTATAGAATATTATTTCAAGGACCAATGCAAGAGTGAATATTTTAA
Source organism: Musca vetustissima (assembly GCF_032173495.1). NCBI lineage: Eukaryota > Metazoa > Arthropoda > Insecta > Diptera > Muscidae > Musca > Musca vetustissima. The sequence continues at coordinate 12,093 of NW_026884781.1, read as the reverse complement.
AGAACATTTTTACACATGACTTTTACATCTCCCAAAGGTAAATTATAATTTTCTGCAAATGAAACTAGTTTGTAATATTTAATTTGGTCTTCTATGTGAATATCAATTAGGTGTTCCTTGGCAAAAACTTTTAGCTCGCCTGAGACTTTTGGATGACCTAATATTCTATTCTCATTTACCATTTCAGGCAATTTTTATTTATATTTATTATTTTAAGATAGGCAAAGCAAACTATCTAATAAAATCGAAAGTGTTTCAAAGACCGCCTGCCCTGCTGTCAAAGTTGGTTAGGAACTAAATAACATCAATAAATCATAAAAAAACATTTTTTTGAACCTTGCGAAAAATATCGGGAGATGATGTTTTGCGGATGTCAACTTTTGCGGTCATTTTGTCAAGTTTATTTAATCAGTTTTAATATTTCCTTTGGGCATCTCAATGCATTTACCGTATTCCGTATTCATTACACCTCGTCTATTCGTGGCGTATTTATACTTAAAGATTGATGTTCCTAGGGACAGGGTTCCGAAATCCTGCCATCAGGCCAAAAAATTTACTCCACAAAAAAGTAGAGTTGAGTAGTTCCGGAACGAACTAGTTCATTGGAACTATTCCGAGAAAGGAACGATCGGAACTAGTTCCAGCTCTGTAATTAATATAGTTAATTTTTCTGATCTCGTTCCTTTATTCCCATATTCTTCATTTGTTTTTTGTCATTTTTTTTTTTTTTTTTTTTTTTTTGTTTTAAAGGAACTATAAAGAGCAACGGAACTATATGGATCAAAGGATTTATAAAGAGCAAAGGAACTATATAGAGCAAAGGAACTGTATGGAGTATGGATCAAAGGAACTATATGAAAAAAAAACAAAAAGAACGATGAAAGAGAGAGATTCAAAAGAACTATGTTGGAGTCGGAACTAAATGGAGCAAAGGAACTGTATGGAATAAAGGAACTATATGGAGCAAAGGAACTACATTAAGGTACTAGTTCCTTTTTAAAAAAAGGAACAAGAAAGATCGATCCGCTAAGTGAACTAGATTGCCCAATTCTACAAAAAGGGCTTTAAGAAGTTCTTAAACTAAAACCAGACATATGTCAAATTTCTACAAACGTCATTTGAAATGTAGGGCTAACTATTTTGATTTATTTCTAGCAGAGCCACCTACAAATGTTTCCCAACGAGGAATTCTAATTTGACCTGGAAGCTCTTTTATGAAATCTGATATCCCAAAAATACTGAAATCATAAATTGAAAAATACAAAACCTCCCTTTTTGGTAATTATTTTCTGATAACCAAAAACCAAAAAATAAGTGAAATATAAAACCTCCAAATTTTGTCTGCCTTAAAGATCTTTCTCTTTTTCTGGCTCAATGTGAAGTGTGCCAGTCACCATCGTATAGAGGTGCTGCCATTGGCCAAAACGGCCAATCTTTCTTCCGTATAAGCCGAACACAGTGAAAGTCAATAAATTGTTTGTATTTTTTTTTTACTGGACCAATGAATATGTTTTTTGTATTGGCCCCAAAATAAATCACTTAAGGCCATGTAATAAATTAATAAAAAATTATTTGGTTGTTGTTTGTAGTAAATGTTTGCCCTGATGTCCACCTCAAAATAACAAAATATTGAAAACCAGAAATTAATGAGAAGAGCCAAAACACACCACCCCAAAAAATAAATGATGAGGCCATAATCGCTGCTTGTCAAGTTCCTCGGTTTTGCGATAGCCACGAAAGATGGTCTCTTTTGATGACCTTATAATATGTAACCTGAAATTAGTCATTCTTGCGGGAAATGAAACCGTTAATTTTTAACAATACATTTATATTCTGAGAATGACCATTGAGGTATTGAGCCCTGTGGAGCGTGTCATAAGCATGTAAAAAACAATAAACCCTGTCAGAAAAGAATAAAAAACAAATCCACACACGAAAACGTTATGGCAAATTATCTGGCCGCTCTCATGTTAACCATTCATCATTTATGGAATCACCCGTCTTTTTGATTCATGCTGAGTTACGAATCATATACTTAAGCTGGCTGTTTTTGACAGTTCATGTCAAATGATATGTAATGGGGATCTTAAAAGTGTCCGAATATTGACCCCATTCATTTAGAAGAAGGGGAAGTAATTCACAATGAAATGGTAACCGCTTAACCAACGGTGGATACGTAGGTTCTTCTCCTGGCTTTCCCTTTCATTGCAAAACTTAGATCATCAAGCTCGAGTATAAAGAGTATAAATAACCACTTAAAATTACTTTCAAATGATCACTGCCCTTACAAGGCAAAATTCAAATAACAAAAATTAATTTCAGCTGGGCTCGAACCTAGGTCCTCGGAGCAACACAAATGTTGCCAAGACCACTTAACGTTCTGAGCCATTAACACACTCCAAAAACGGTTGCGCAAAAAACATGTGTATACCATGGATTAATTATACATCGCTACAACAAAAATCTGCTTTGAAAAGGACTGTTCCTAGAACGAAGACAAATGTCGAACTTTGACAAATTTGAATTTAATTCGCATATGAAGTTTCGCATCAGGGCGGAATAAATACAAGTTATCAACGTACGACCTTTGTAAAGCCACATAGCCCAATATGCCTGATGAGCCGCTTAACCAACGGCGAAACGCGTCGCATAATGGTAGGTAAGTAGGTTCTTCTCCTGGCTTTCCTTTTCATTGCAAAACTTAGATCATCAAGCTCGACTCGAAAGAGTATAAATAATCACTTAAAAATATTTAATTTTCAACATAGCACCCATCGTATTCTATTTCATTCAAATCCGTTGCTCGAAGGACCACCGTGGCTCGAAGGACCACATATAATTACAATTATAGCTTAACGTAGTCCATTAATTACTGCTTATCGTAACGTACTCAATTCCTACATGACCAATCACCACTCGTATGGGATAAGGCGAATAATAATCATGACCAATGTAACAAAAATTCTGATTTTGGTCTTATCTTTGAATTTTTATCTTTACTTTTTGCCCAACATAAACATTATTTTTTGTCTGTGGGATTTTAAAGGAGAGATAAGTTTCCAATGCACTTTTTCGCGAAACAAAACTCCGAAACTTGTTCCCTTCTTACATGGCACATGTCAGTAAGAAAAATAAAACAACGGTATGTTTGGCACAAAAAAATATTACAGTCACGATCAGCATCACGAAAGGGGGCAACATATAAACCACTCAGGGTTACACCAGAAAAAAGGGAGAAGATACAACAAAAAAGCTAACAGAAAAAATAAACAAGGAACTGAAGACAAAAAATAACTGAAACATTTCATAACCAGCTAGTCTGCCAGCCAGTGCTGCTGTCATTAATTTTATATATTTTGACATTTATTTGTTGGTGGTAATTAAATTTGAGCAATAATTTGTTTTACGTTGTTATTTTGTTCCTTCTTCTTTACATTTCGGGCAACAAATGAAGCTGCATAGCTGGAGGCAGAACCCTCTTCAAGTTGTATTGACAAATTGTTAAATTGGTATTTTTTTAAATTGGAATTATTCCTGTTGGTTTCGAAAGGTGTATGGTAATTAAATTACAGTCGTAATCGTTTAAACTTCACTAATTTTAACAACAAATCGTTTACCAAAAGTTTGGAAAAAAGTTCTATCCTTTATTTCATATGGATTATGTCGCCCAATTTCGATAATCGATCCAGGTACCACTGTGTAACTTACATGTGAATAAGGGGACTAGGAAAAAACTCCGTATGATTTTTAGTTAGCCCTAAGCCATTTGATTTTACTATTATTTTATATATATGGAGCGGTTTAAGGATTTTTTTTAATTAACAGTATGAAGGCGGATCTTTGAAACACTTTCGATTTCTTGATTCCTTGAAGATAAAATCCTTGTGATTTTTAGTTAGCTCTAACATTTTTATTTTAATTAAATATTATTTTTTTTTTGTTGAAGTATTTAAAATATATCCAGAAGAAAATAATAATTAGTTCTTCAAATTTAAGGAAACGGTGGATTTTTGAAACACTTTCGATTTTATTTGAAAATTAACAGTAAAGATCGATGCGAAAAAATAATTTCTAAAGTGATTCATTATGTCGTTCAAAGGAACTATTCCGCAAATGGAACGATCGGCACTAGTACCTTTTTCTCCAATCTTTCATTTTTGTTCTCTTTCGCCTAATATATTTTATAGAAGTAATAATTTAAATGCATCCTGAAAAAAGTTTTTATTTTCTCATTTTTATGGTTTTTAAGAACTATTCCGCAAAAGGAATGATCGGTTCTAGGTCCGGTTCTTTCGTTCAAAGAGAAGGAACGACCCCTATGGTTTATTTCTGTTCTCAATCGCTTAGTCAATTCCTCCAGTTAGCCCTATCTAATCCTACTCAAATTTTATTTATCTTTAGAAATAGGTTTTTACAAATTATACGAAAAAAAGAGTTCCTCACATTTAAGGATACGGTGGATTTTTGAAACACTTTCGATTTTATTAGAATTTTACATGGAGTTCACACAAGATTACGCCGTCTTTAGAACTGTTCAAATAACCAATTCTGGAAAATGAATAATCGGTTCTAGGCCCCGTTCTTCCGTGTATCTAATCATTTTGCTACAGTCGGCAATTTTTGCTCTCGTTTGCCTAGTAGTTTTCCTAGTTAGCACTAACATAGTTGATTCAAATTGCATTTATTTATTTTTGAAGATGTATTAAAAATGTATTCAGATAAAAAGGAACAATTATTTCCTTATATCTTATAGGACGGTGGGGTTTTGAAACACTTTCAATTTTATTAGAGATTTACCACAGATATCAACGCGATAAAAAGAATTAGCAAATATGATTAAACTAAATCGTAGGTTTGGGTCTAGTTCAAGGAATTATTTCGCAAAAGGAACGACCGGTACTAGGTCAGGTTCTTTCTTTCAAAGAAAAGGAACTGCTCCAATCGTTCATGTTTGCTCTCGTAGTTAATTTAGTTAGCGCTATACTATTTGATTCAAACTGCATTTATTTTTTGTGAAGAGGTATATAAAAGTGATCGGGAAAAGAGTAATTAGTTCATCATATTTTACAGGACGCTGGGTTTTTGGAACACTTTCGATTTTATTAAAAATTAACAACGGAAATAAATGAGATAAAAGTGTTTCATTAAATGAAACTATTCCCAAAAAGGAACGATTGGTTCCAGGTCCGATTAGAAATGTAAATTTTTGATTCAATCGTTTATCTTGACAGTGATTGACGTGTACTAATGAACAATTGAACTACAAGGAACTATGAAACTAAATATCGTTCTTGTATTCTCAGTCTCCTTAATTTCATATCATTCCACGATAAATGTCAAGAGTTTGTTTGAATGGTAACATATCGTAAAGATGCCGCTCATCTGTTAACTGTTGTTCTCTCTGCATTCCCTGTTTCCCTAATGACCTATCATTCTTTGGCAAATGATAATGTGTTTTAGATCCCTGAAACTGACTCACAAGGTGACACGATATTGCTCAACTCTACTATATCGTTTACCCATCATTTAACAGCTGATCTTCCTGCATTTTTAGTCCATGGCCTATAAATAAGGTCACCTAGGGAGACCAGCTTGAAATCGATACCTCTCAAGATTGTTGTCAAAATGCATTATTGTGAATGGACTTCCATTATGAAAACGTAAACAAAGTCGACATTTTTGACATTAGACTTGAGAAAAACAGCTGTTTTCCGATTTCGATTGCTACCTTGGTGACCTTATTAATAGATCATGTTTCAGTTTACCTAACAACTATCATTCCACCATGAATGGAAATGAGATTCTTTAAATGATAACAGGTAGTAATGAAGCATCTCTTCTGTTAACAGCTGTTCTCCCGGCATTCCCTGTCTCCCTAATGGCCTATCATTCTTTGGAGAATGCAATTTTTTCAATTCCTCAAACTGACTCACAAGGTGACACATTTCAATGACAAATCTTCTTTTGATAAATCCCGCAAAAATGAAGGCAAAAAACCAACAATTTATTGCCACTCTATCAGTAGGTGGCGCACAGAAAGCTTTCAATTGCTAAGCTATTAAAAAACAGGTAAAACGATTTTTTTGTAACCATAAAAAGACAATCAATTCAATCTTTGAAAAAATCACTTTACTTATTTACCTAAGTGTTCGAATTGTAACGAGGACAAGAAAAAATTGTTTCGCAATCAAGTGCAAAATCATTAAGAGTGGGGAAGGAAGGAGAGAGAGAGCGTTAGAGTTATGGTATAATTAATTTGCATATATGCAAATTAATCCAAGAGCTGCTGAAGGTGTATTGTATATGACGGCCAAAGGCTTGTATTATTCCGACCATAGATGAGGAAGAAAAAACTCTTGCAAATTTGTATTTCAATTGAATATTTCCTTGTCGTAATATTTCAATTGAATATTTAATATTTTTTTCTGGTTTTTATAAAATATCTATAATTTATGATTGTAGTTCATGTTGTCACTTGATGTGGTCATTATGTGATTTGATTTGAAGAAAAAATAGTTATTCCAGTGTGTCATATCTCAACAGTGAGTGGTAGTAAAGTGTTATAACAAATCACTCGATTATCATAATAATTTTCGCAATTATTTTATGGAAATTTTGTAATTATACACTCAAAGAAAATTGCGAGGGGAACTTTTGAAAATAAGGAAGTAGAGATTGTCATGTGACAACCAGATGGCGCTTCTTCTCATTCCGCTAAATTACCATGAAGGCAATGAAGTCGAAGTCCAGGATGGATCATCTTGTAGTTCAAATGTTAATCCAAAATAAAAAAATGGGATATTAGAAAAAGAAAATTTCGAAATAAATACCAAAAGTCTAAGAGATATGGTGCTTCTTCCATGAAGACAAGGTAATCGAAGTCGACGATTGACCGTCTTCTAGTTCAGATCCAATTGAAAAAATAAAGAGATATTAGGGAAATAAGACTTCGAAATACCCCCAACGGCCTTTTGGTCCTCAAAAGGTGTTGATCAGCTCCACTTAGAAGATTCAATTACGGACTTATGAAATAATTTTATAAAACTTACTGTGAAATTTTGTGATTTTAAAATTTGATGCTTTTCCTATCGGACTTACCTGAAAATAAAGAAAAAATATATATTAATTAATTGCATGTAAAGAAAAAATTATTTTAAAAATATCCTCCAAAGAGTTCCTCATATTTTGTGGGACGGTGGGTCTTTGAAACACTTTCGATTTTATTAGAGATTTACATGGAGATCAAACAAGATTACTTTCAAGCTGTACAAAGGAACTATTCCTCAAAACGGAACGATCGGCTACACTTCTAGGTCCGCTCATATTTTGTGGGACGGTGGGTCTTTGATACACTTTCGATTTTATTAGAGATTTACAAGGATATCAAACAGGATTACTTTCAAGCTGCACAAAGAAACTATTCCTCAAAATGAACGATCGGCTCTACTTCTAGGTCCGCATCTTTCGTTCATCTAATTCGGTTTGTTCCAGTTTGCTCTCATAGTTAATTTTTCTAGTTAGCCCTATTTTAAAACATATTAAAAATTCTGACAGGTTTTTTTAATATCTCTGAAATCCTCATACATTTTTTCGAACACTAAAAAATATAAACCGTGCAATTTATGTTATTTTTATTATTTCTATTATAAAATTAGTTTTATGTTTAATCCAACATTTAAGTATTCCTATCAGCAATTCCAGTTCAGGAAGTCAGCTACTCCGCTTCACTTTTGAGACATTAATAAAATTTATTATATATATAAAAAATTCGCAATAATAAACAATTTTTATTTTGCCATAATTCATCATGCTCAGGAATTCAAACCCAACAAAAAAAAAAAAAAAAATCCGCAACCTAAAACCCGCAAAAAATCTTTATAGGTACACAACAAGTTTCTAATCTCATTTGTAGCATCTGCAAAATAAAATCCGCAATAAACGAAATCGAAAAAAAACAAGGAGCGACTGCTCACACATGCCAAACACATTAAATTTTTTTGCCGATTCTAAGGTTTATTTTGGCTACCTCTCAGTTTTTTTGCGTTCTTCTATATCCTCAAATCATGACCATGAAATATGTGCTAATTTATGCAAAAGAACAATAAAAAATTGAGGTTTGTTTCGCTGGAATCAAGATTTTTTGGTTTAAATTTATGATATGAATTTGGAAGGAACGGTTTCCTTATTCCATTTTATCGCCAAACTCGAAATTAAGTAGCTGAACAGGAGACAAAACATGATGTTCAAAGATTGAAAAAAAAAATATTTCGGAAAAAAAATTTTACATTTTTAAATTATGTAGAAAAATAAATGGAACTACTTTCAAGACAAGGAAGAGCGTCAATATGGATCAACCGATTTGTTTAACTTCGGATACTACAACTCTGTATATTAGGTTAAGAATATTGTCTATAATTGTACACCCCTATGTGCACATATTTACTCTGTTCCTGAACCTGCAAACATTTTGTACTAATAGGGTTCACCAGCATCACGAAACCGAAGCGAGAAGACTATTTTAGAACTAGACATTTCAGTGGAAGGTAAGCGTATGCCCCCACCGTCCATAATCCAAAAATTCTTGATGTTGTTTTGCGATAACCTCGTTAATTTTTCTTCACACTCCAATTATATCAATTAGAAGATTAAAGCTAGGAACAAAGTTCAAAATGTTATGGCTGGCACCTCCTGCGGCAAAGATAGGAAGACGATCGTATCGACATCCATAATTATGTCTGAATTTCCTTCCATAGCGATACACAATGAAGATTCTTTCATTTCCTGTTGGCATCTGCCGATGAGATGACTGATTTACCTCCGCGACACATCCATCAGGACTTCAGGTCGCATCACCTGAAGTCATTGAAGACAGTATTTCATCGGACGTCAAGAGATCGTCGATAGCCTCGAATTGGACTACCAAGTTCACAAGCTTAAAGGTGTATTGGTTGCGACTGCGGAGAAATCCCAGGCAGCAGAAACATTATGGGAAACATAAAGGGAAGCTTTTGAAAGAAAGGGAGAAAGGGAAGCTTTTGAAAGAAAGGGAGAAAGGGAAGCTTTTGCAAGAACTGGATCTTTCGGAGAAAACTTGTCGAGCAGCAGAGGTGGAGCGGGATAATTTGGCGAAGCAAGTGGTCGCCAATGCCGCAGACATTATGGCAGCTAACCACATCGCGAAATCCTATGAAATTCATATAAATGCTGTGCGAAGAATTGACACTTGCGAAGAAGGCACGAGCCATCGAAAAGAGCGATGGTGTCGCTGATTTGGAGGAAACTGTTATGGAACAGGGTCCATAAGGGAATACGTGCTAAGAAGTGTGAGCCGCCAATGGATAATTGACATTTTTCTCAGGCGGAATAACGTATAAGTCCCTACGTATCATATATGGTCTCATTATTTAAAATAAGAAATCCGAGATGTGTATCAAAAGCAATGGAGTATTGAAAAATAGTTTGAGATAAGGTTTTAAAGATTTCCTAGGACTTAATCGACCTTCGGATCATTGATGAAAGGTCTTACAAAGTCCTAAGTACCATATCAACTTTCAAATTTTCATGGAAAGCCATTGTTAGGTTTCCAGATTTCCTAAAAGGCTTGCACAGGTCATTTTATCTACACAAAAAAAACTTTTTATGACATTTTCAGAAATTGAGAACAATTGGGAGATATTCCGCAAGAACTTAGAAGTTTTTGGGGATCCAATGAAGTCTTATTATTTGTAATAAGAAATTCTAGAATGCGTTCAGAGGCAAAATAGTGCTTAAAAGTAGTTAAGGATTTGGTTTAAATGATTTCATAGGTCTAAGGGGTTAAGTTATCTTCGGATTATTGAAGAAATATCCTACAAAGACCTCCGACATACCATATAATGTCTCATACGACTTTCAAACATTCATAATAAGCCTCAGGTTATTATTTTAGATTTCATAGAAGCCTTGCACAGGCCATTTTATAATAATATAAGGTTGTATATGACTTTTTCGGATACTGAGAACAATTAGGAGATATTTCAGAAACCTACAAGATCGGAACTTATATATACGACAACAAAATTAAAAATTTCCAAATTTATTGTCTACAATTGAGACATAAAAAATAACTACAATTTTCATTTTAAAGTATTTTTTTAGAAGTTAATAAAAAATCAAGAATAAATTCATAATTAATAAGAAAAAAATCATGCAATCTAGGAATGAGTTCCTAAAATTTATGATAATGAAAAGGCAAGAATTAAAAATTTATTGTCGAAAATTAAGACATACAAACAACTAAAATTTTCATTTAAATATATTTTCAAGAAATAAAATTAATAATTGAATGAATTCATAAATTATAATAAAAAGTTCCAGCAATCTAGGAATAAGTTCATTAAATTTATGATACACATTCTTTAATAAACAATCGTCAATTATAAAATAATTTTTTGGGTCACTCAAATTCATTTTTGTAAATTAAGAAGTCCAAAAATATCCTGCAAGAGTTCATAAAACATATGAAGAGCTTCTTAAAATCTATGAATAAGTTCATAAACTTTATGAACTTCTTTAATAGGTATTTAATTCAAAGGTTTTCTGAAACAAAAGTACGATTTTCAATTTCCCAAATGGTCACTGGCCATTGTCCGAAGGTAAGAATTTATGTATATTATTTTTTATTATATACATAAATATTTGTTATTACTAAATGTGCATTGTTCCATTGTTTATAGACAATACCTAACCACAAAATAAATAAATAAAAAATAATAATGAAAAATAAAAAGAAGAAAAAATAACAACAAACAGAAGCAAATGTAGCTTGGACAAACAAAACGGTTATGGCAATAGCCAGATGAGGATGATGAAGAAGCAGAGGCCAATGGAATGGAAAACTGGTACAATACCTGTATCTCTGGCACTGCGATAACTACCTGGTTACAACTGGCTACAACTGTAAATATGCATTCTCTGCTGTTTATTTGTTGTTATTTTTTCTTATTTGTGTTTGAATTTTCTATAAACAATGAAATTTTATGCACGTTTAACGCATGCATTTGTATTGTATTCGAAATTGCTTAGAATTGAAAGATTTTGAAATAATATTTCATTGTTGTAATAAATTACATTGGAGAGATGGAGAGACAGACAAAGAATAGCAAATAAAGATTGATGCGGGATGGATAAGATTGTGATATGCTATTAGGGGATTTGAAAATAAAAATTGACTGAAAACATAAGGGGGATAAATTGTATGGCGGATTTACAGTTAATTTATCATCGGGTTTGGATTTGAAATACAAATAAAAAATTGAACAATAATTATCAACCAGAACCTGCGTTTTTCTATTTTCGTTTTCAGTTAATTTCCAACATAGGCAAAATTATGCTCCTCTATTCAAATATTTGACATTCCACAACTTCAGTATTTGAGCTACAAAATGATTTCCTCACCCAAAAATTGCAGAGTTTAATATTTCATTTGAAAAATTTGATCGCCGAATAAAAATGTTAAATATTCCGCAGCAGAGTTTGGCATTATTTTGAATGTCAGCACTTTGTCTAAAGGTGGCAAAGCCACAGCCAAGACAGGCTTCCCCTTCGTAAAAATGCAGTCATCAAATGCATGCATAATTTTACATACATCAATAAATATGAGACTTTTTGGTGGATGGCAGATTTTGCAAAAGGTTGGGCATCAAAATAAATATTTTTTTGGGTTTCCCTCCATCTTCTCGTGTTAATGATCCTGTCTAAGGAATTTTTTGATTTATATCTTTCAAATTATCCATGACACAAGCCTGGCTCGCCATACATTTCGCTCACGGAAGCATTGGCCTACCATTTGCTAAAGTGATTTACATTTTTGGCTGTTTGTTATTTTTTAACCGAATCTTGTTCTTTGTATTAAGTTGTTTTGATTTTTGTAGATAAAAGTTACCCTGAAGCCATAGCATATTAATCAATCGGACACATTGTAAAGAGAACAACATTCACCAAAGATTTTTTTGGAAGTTAATTTGACTTGGGGTCAAGCGTAGAAACATGAAAATTAAAAACAGCAGAAACATTAGCATTTTTAATTAAAAGATAACGGATGACGAAGTGTTT